>NC_050529.1:7542134-7542798 GCF_002922805.2 Oryzias melastigma
CCTGTCAGACGTGGTGCTTTTTGTTGACCGGTCCCAACAGACTTGGATACTGTTAACTTCATTTATCACTTCCACAACAAAGAATTCAAAGAGAACCAATGACTACAAGCAGCACTAAATGATTAGGGCTGTAATGAGTATCCGGGTATTCGCGATTTGCTCCTGAAAATTCGAGTACGAATATTCGCGACGTCCAAGATCGCTGATTCGCGATCTTTATAAATATAATTGAGTGTAGGAAAATTCTATCAAAATATCTGGGGACGATATATTTTTTCTCTGAAATGCAGATTAATGTAGGATTTTGAGTTTACAAACTAAAACAATGTGGAAATAGCAGCGGGACCGCCCACGGAAGTAAATACATCTTCGTGCAGGTGAGGCTTCCGGTTTTCGAAATAAGACCAGCGAGAGCTTTTTTTCCGTTCAGAAACTGAGACTGAAGTTCCGCTCACAGACACAATTCTGAAAACATTACTTTGCTTTAACACTGGAGCTTAAACTTTTTACTATGGTAACTCTTCAACAATTACCGTAACTCTAGCTTATTCTGAAGGGAAAAAACGCAGCCTCGCGCTTCTAAAAGGCAGATGTAATCAGCTGATTCTGCCGCAAAAAAAAAAAAAAACGACTTTCTACATACAGGCTCTGCATCAATTCACCA
>NC_050529.1:7543114-7550086 GCF_002922805.2 Oryzias melastigma
GTCCGGTTTTCAAAATAAGACTAGCAAGAGCTTTTTTTCCGTTCAGAAACTGAGACTGAAATTCCGCTCACAGACACAACTTCTGAAAACATTACTTTGCTTTAATACTGGAGCTAAAAAATTTTACTATGATAACTCTTCAACAATTACCGTAACTCTAGCTTATTCTGAAGGGAAAACACGCAGCCTCGCGCTTCTAAAAGGCAGATGTAATCAGCTGATTCTGCCGCAAAAAAAAAAAAAAACGACTTTCTACATACAGGCTCTGCACCAATACACCAATATACGTATAACGCTTAGAACGTAAAATGTTTACGAACTCTGGGTATAGGAAACCGTGGAGAGAATTTTCAGATTTTATTGTTTAATGATCAAAAACAAGAATTCATTTTCATGCTTTTTATGCCGTTTATATTACTACTACTTTGTTTTGTCAACCAGAAGGTTGACAAAAATTAAAATAAAATAAATAGAATAAAATGACAACATTTTTTCTATCTAAATCTTTGTGTTTTTTATATCAGTTTTGTTGATTCTGATCCAGTTTTTCATTCAGGTAGAAATGATGGTGATTTAATACAAATATTTGAATTTTCAAACATCCAGTAAAAAGACAGACACAGAAGCAAACATTAAAAATTAAGAATCGTGGTTCGATACGTGAGCTTGATTCATGAATCAGATCGGATCGCCACCTTAGCAACGATCCACAGCCCTATAAATGACGGCCTAAACACTCACTAAAACGTCCAGACGCTGCCTCCAGCTCCTGTATTTTTTACATTTTTTTTCAATGGTAGATGTTAGCTCGCCAACACATAGTTGGCTTAGATAAAGGTTTTAAATAAAGGAAGACTTGGGTTCCTGTGATGCTTGTTAAGTTGCTTCATCTCTTTTAAGCTTTTCATCAATTTAATTTACTAGTAAACTTGCTATATTGTTATGGAGACACTAAATTTGGGGTTATTCTCCCATGTTCAAACAGAAATCCGGGAATCAAACAAGCATTTCTGTTGCTAACAGTGATCAAACGCGTCCTGCCATGAGCTCCAGCGGTGGTAAAGTAAGGACAGGGATTCTTCCTCTGGCTAAAATTCAGGAGCTTTATCCACCCTGACATTGCTGCTGTGTAAGCACCTAGAAAACGTTTGTTTTTCTGCACACGCCCGACACCAAAGTCAGGAAGGTCAAGAGAGTGTGCGTGGAGGAGGCTGACAGTCCTGAGAGAACATTCACAGCACAAAGCACGACAAAAAAACTAGAGAGGGACGGGTCAAAGGGCCGCTTGTACAAGAGACAAAAAGCCAAAGAAGCAGAAACATGAATCACCGTGATGTTTGTGTAGTCTGCCGTCCAACAAGACCCTGCAAATTACTCTTAATAATTAAATAATTTCTGCTCTCATGCACATTGTTTACAACAGACATGTAGGTGACTTTGATCCCATAGAATTAAAAAAGAAATCAGTTTTCATGAAGAAAAAAGAGAATTAAATGAAGACTTTTATGTAACAAATAGTTTTAATTAGTTTTGGGCAGAATGCCACTTCATTACAGCTGCCTTGCTTCTCTCCTTCTTGGTTTTTAGTTTGTTACTAAAGCAACCAACACTATGACAACCTGTGAAAATAGGCTTTTTTAAAAGTTATTTTCACGCCGTCATGAGTTTGGGTGAAGGATTGCAGAAGCAGGTGTTCAGGTGGAGCAAGATGTTTCATTTTCCAAAATAACTCGAGACGGGAAAGCAAATGCAGCTGAACGTCAAAGATAAACAAGCAAGAGAAAAATAAACCCAAATGAACTACAGAGGAAAATATCAATCAAATAAATATAAAGTATAAACACAACATCAATCAGACTACCTAGAGATCAAAGAGATCAAAGGGAACTAAAAAAATTAAATTCCAAAACGAGACGATCCGTAAACTAGACAGACCTTCTAACTTTTACTCATTTCTATTTAAGATATATCACGATGAGGACTTTAACTTATACATTTAGAAACATAAAGCCTCGTTTTCAGTGAACCGTTTGGTAGTATCCGGTATTTTGAGCGTTTCAATGGTAAAATCGACTCATTAAACAGTCCTGAACCGTACCTCTTGGGTCCCCCCATTGGTTATATGTCCATTGCAAAATGGAACGGAACACTTGATTGGTAGAAAGTGATGGCGACATTATAAAGTACCAGTATATAAAGAACTCATTTAAGCTTTTTTACATTTCAACAATATTCTGCCCAACATTGCAAGTTGTGATATGGTGAGGACAGAGATTTTTACTATAATTTAAGGGAAAATTCAGTGTTTACGTACCTTTGACAAGTCTGTGCACGTGTGAGCTTCACCATAGAGAAAACTTTTTTCTCCTCCAACCTCCTCACCACAGTTTACATTTCAGATTGGCTCTGCCTGTGCGTGGTTAACCAATCAGGTAGTGCAGTGGGGGGGACAATGCCGAAGACAGAAGCGCGCCTGGCTCAGAGCCAGAAACGATCAGTTTAATATTGACTGTCGGATTAAAGAAAGCCAGATATCGATAAGTGTCAAAATAGCCAATATCGGCATCACCGCCGATGTTGATATCAGTACCGGTGTATATATATACTGTACATATACTGCTAATAGCCTTGACGCCCCTGCCGTGGAGCAACTGCCATGGAATTAATTTGTTGTCACACCATGGAAACATGGATGATGTTGAGCGAGTAGCTTGGGTTTATATGTTTTGAAGAGCTCTACATAGGCACCGGCAAGCACATCGCCGTGTCAGGGTTCACCATATCATTCAGAGATGATTGCAGTACGGTAGTATGGAAGCTCAGGACTAAAATTCTTGCTTTAAATGTAATTTTTTTACCCTTTGTTCTAGTCCAGGGATGGGCTACTCTAGGCCTCGAGGGCCGCATTTCTGCATCTTATCCAATTACTCTGCTCTGGTAAGTTCTAATTGGCTGGACACACCTGAACCAGGTAATCAGTCATAAGTAGGGCTTGGGTATCTGGGAACCATGCAGACACAGTGGCCCTTGACCCCTGGAGTTGCCTATCCTTGATCTAGTCAGTGAAAATGTCATGTGCCCAAAGCTGAGTCCCTAGTTGTTTGATGTGCCGCGTCAAGCCTTGCCTTGACAAGCCCTGTCGCGCCGACGCCCAAATCGCTCCGCAAGACCTTAGACCGCATCTTTATAGTGACTCAACATTGAAACTTGATGCTGTGCCAACCGCATCCAATGTGAATGCAGCTTTAGAAGGCACAAAGCACTTTACAGTCGCAGTATCATTCACACACTGCCAAACACTGGCGCCAATCTTGACACTCGTGCACACGGGTGGCAAGGCAGGAATCAAACAGAAATGTATCTTCCCATCAGAGGTTGACTGCCCTACTGCTACTCCATGACCACCCCAACATCAGAAAGCGAAACATTTGGCAAAAAACGACTATTTCCATCCTGATTGATCTTATATCTTTCCACCAACATAATCTTGTTTGTATCTTTTCTTGAACTGATAGGACTTGTATCTCTTCACATTCCAACTTTCTTGTCTCCAGTTGTCGTTTGATCCCGTTGTTTGCCCGTTTGCCGTGTCCTCCACATCCAGCGCTTTTTGTCCCTGTTGTTTGTCCTTTCTCCATTAATCGTGTGCAGAATTAGCAGGGGAATCTGCTTTTTTGTTGATGGATATCAATTTCTAATTTGTGGAAAGACTGGAGAGTTTGAGTTCTTGCAGGATTAACATGGAAACTAAAATATTTAATTGTACCCCGGGGAAATTTACGCCGGCTCCGCTGCCGTTTCCAAAAACAATGACTGCAATATGCAATTTGTAGATAGAAAGGCTTCACAGGAGACAGTAAAAGAAAAAAATGATCAGAAAATGTTACTGCTCTTAAAATAACACAGTACCTGAACAATTTAATTTGCCTGTAGGGGAACTGGTCATTATCTGTATTTGTTTGTAGATCTTGATCTAAAGGAGTTTCTTTCTCTCATTTATTTTCTTCTTATTTTTTATCTACAATGAGTCCTTAGAGACAGAGCTCTGTCATGTCTCTGCTGCTTTAACCTGTGGCTTAATACCCCTCCTTACAGGTATATGCAAAAAGCTATTTAAGTTGCTAAGCCATCAAAGCAAAATAATGTGATTCTGCACGCCTGCGGGTGGATGCCATGCTTCTTCAGGCCTGGTTAGCCTCTCTCTGCTGTAGGCCAAGTGAGCCTTACAAACAGACAAAAAAGAAGAAAGCAGCGGCTCACAATGCCTGTGGCTCCTCTTACTCACTGACAAATAGCTGGTGAATACCCTGTGCAAGGCATCAGCAGTCTTCCCAGCGGTGTTGCATCTAAGATTCATGCGGAGCGGCGAAGAGAAAGGGCAGCCAAAGAGCACCTCCCAGAGGTTCGTCTCCCCGTATAATTCTGTGCAACACCTCTGCGGGGCTCCTCTTACATCCTTTGTCTGTTCCAGTCATGCTGGCTCTTAAGTTGTACAGTTTCAGAAACAATTAACCGCGTTTTGCCTTGAAGTGCGGAGAATTGAACCAGGAAGGCGTCATTGTGCAACATTGTTCTGCTCTGGAGACCAGAGGGCATCTTTTTTTCACTTCAGTGTATTTAATGTTTGCAACAAAAAATGTTTTACCAAACCAGACTTTAGTTTTTTAAAAACACTCCCAACCCTGATTTTGCTTCAGAATTTTGAAACACCAAATGTTGCAGTTCCTCGAACAACCACTAGGGGCTGGTTTCAGACGTAAACTATTTATATTTGACTTCAAAATATACACATATTTTTTTTTTTTTTTGCTTTTTTTTTTACTACAAATTTTGCTGTAGCTTTTGTTCGTCTTTTACTAAACCAGAACTTTAGATTTATTTTTAAAAGAATCAAATTATCAAGTCACTCCTTTTTTCCCCCACAGGAAGTCACCACAACTAAATACATCTTCATGCCATTTTATTTCCAAAAATTTCAATCTTCCTTTTGCTTTAACATTTAAAAGACTAAATGTTGCAGTTCCTTAAAAGACCACTAGAGGCAGGTTTCAAATGCAACAACTTTCCACTCGATTTTAAGAGCTGCAGATTAATAATTTTCATGCATTTTACTGTTAGTTTTTTTGCTTGTTTTTTAAAACGAGAACTAAATAATAAATAATAAAATTACTTGTTACATTTTTTTCTAAAGCTTTCTGCTTTCACAAGAAGTCAGAAGAACTAAATACAACAATAATCCTCGTTGATGTTTTATTTTCTCTGTAATTCTGGTGTCTCCTCGTAGATGATCATAAAATAAACAGATTTTTTTTTTGTCTTGGCAAAGACCAGTGATTCTGCATTGTTAAAAAGATGTAATATTTTCTCAAATTATGAATTATTCTGACCTCAAATTTTCAAAAGCTCGACATTTAAATTTGCTTTAAATACATTGATGACTTTCCATTTGTGCACCTTTGTGTCAATGGTGTTGCCAAATTTAAAGTAGATGTATAATCATTGACTGTATATAGAGAATCGGACAGTGACCCCTCCCCCCTCACGTTCAAAAAAGGAACCAAAAAGCCAAAATCACATAGACTTCCATTGAAAAATAAGCAGCTATGACTCAATCATTAAACTTGTCAGAATAACCATTCTTGCTCTGATGATATTTTTGCTGTAGTACAAGTTGGTCATTTTCATAAACTGACCAACCAGACGCCTCAATAAAAGTAGGCGACTTTGTGTCAAACATTCAAAACGTTTGACAGATCCTCCTGAACCTGCTTTCAATGGAAAGGGTGTGGCCTTCTAACATGCTCACTACTGATTGGAGAGAGTGGTTGGCATAGAAATGTAGACTAAGACCAACACGGACCAATCACGGCTTACTGAGGACATCTGGTTCCAACACGGCGACGCACATATCGCGACAAATTGTTGCCTGAATTGACTTCATTTGGTTGGAACCGGAAGTCTGTTATTATCTATGGGTGATGTCGCACTCACTCTGTACAGTTCTATATATACTGTCAACACTCACACATACATAGTGATCCATAGTTGGAAAAACTGTGAAAAACATGAACATTTAGCTGGAGCTAATTGCCAATAAAACAAAGTCTATCAACTCCACACGTGAAAGTATTCACATGGTTGCAATGTCTGTGCTCTTCAAGGTTCTGATCTTAAAATATGCATAAAAAAACTGCAACAGACGAAGCAAACAAAAAAGCCTGGTCAGCATACGCCTCCACAAGAGTTCAGTAGCGGGATGTAAAGCCGTGGGTAACACGCTAAAGCCTTCTTTTATAAAGAAACACATGCCAGCGCCTGATTTAATGCACTTGTATTGTCTTCATCCATTATTCCTCCACAGCTCCTCTTCCTTTTCAGCCTCTACATCACTGTCTTCCTCTACCACATGTCTGGCATCCCATCCCTCATCTGCTTCACGTATTTCTGCTTCATCCCATTACTTCTCCACCTCAGTCCTTTTTTCTTCATCACCAGTTAAAACACTATTTCTTTAACTTTTTCATTCTTGATTTCTGATTCTTTCCTGATAATCAGTTGCCATTGGTAACCTCAACGGCAACAAGACGGCAAGAGCGGAAAATGAGGTAATCGGTGTCCGTTTTCCTCTCACTGTTTGATGAACTAATCATCTTTAAGTTCGTCTGGAGAACAAAGGTGGGCGGGGGTTACTCGTTGGGTCCTATCTAAACAAATCAGTCGTCCTGCAATCAAAACGATTATTAGCAAGTGTCCAGGAGTCAAGCATTCTCACCTCAAGGTCGGAACAGTTTATAGCTTACCTAAAAAATGTACAGCAAAAAGAGCAACTGAAAAGTGGACTGGTATGTTTTATTCATTCCTGCCAAAATCCTGATTCTTTCTCTTTCCAGTTCACCAAAGACTTTTTTAGCTAATTCTCCAATGTTTATTGACGTTGCTGTGATCAATACATTCAATCATTGGTTTCTCAGA
>NC_050529.1:7550441-7554245 GCF_002922805.2 Oryzias melastigma
TTGACAGAGATTTAAAAAGAGAAATACTTGTAAATGCAAAAATGAAATGATTTCTTATGACATTTTTTCTTTGTCATAAGAAAAATGCCACACATACATGTTAAAAACTCAACTTAAAAACGAAACTTTTCATTGGAGGGGGACTTTAAACACCACGACTATAAGGTGTTGCATATCCGTGCAAAGCTGCTTTTTTCTTCGTTAGAATCTACTGAAATTACATAAGACGGTTGAATAATTACGGTAATTCAAGCAACTTTAACACTGGAGCCAAATCTCTGATTTAAAAGAATCGCAACCAAAACTAAATTATAAAACAGACATGAGAAACAAACAAAAAAGTAGCAGCTTTCCTTGACAAAAAAAAATCTAAATTCCTTCATTTCCGGACGTTTATTCAGCGGAAGTTCAAACAAGCCCCCCAAAAAGGATTTTTGTCAGCGACTCGTCTCCCTGCAGCTGGCATGGCTGGCGGTGCGCACACTCATCCCCACACATGCTCTCATGTGGCCCCCAGAGAAGCCTGTCACTGTGAGTGGCCCTCTGCCATGGGGAGGATAAACTACCTGTCATGACGACGGCTTTCTCTGGAATTCATATCAGAGGCAAAACAAAGAAGGTGCGGAGGTCACGGGGCATCACTCTTAAATTATTCATCCTCCTGCCTCCTCCTCCCGTCTCTTCTTTGCCTGTCGCCTACTTTGTTCTGCCGGCTCACAACAAGGGCAACTGTCAGCCTCCTTTCCCAACTGCGATTTTTTGGGGAAGCAAATAGATGATAGTGGGGGGAAGAGAAGGCTCTTGAAGTGACTTGTTCGCCGGTTAATCGTGTGGCAAAGTTCAGGAGAGGCCATCACACATCTCCACTTCCGAATGTCAAAGCATCATGAAATTTTAAACTCCTCTCCGCCTCCCACTCGGCTCTCCTTTTGGTGCATAATTTATTTACCGGCGTCCCGGCAGCTGCTTGTTTGCATACACTTCCATTAACTCTGTCACTCTTTGTTTTCCCGTTTCCAGAAAGCGTTGTCCGGTCTGGGACTGACGGACGCCTGGGACCAGAAGGCGGCCGACTTCTCTGGAGTGTCGGACAAAGGTAAAGGGAAGCTCCACCTGGGCGCCGTCCTCCACTGGGCTTCCATGGAGCTGGCCCCTCAGGCCGGGAAGGGCGAGGTGGACGTGGAGGAGAACGTAGGGCGGCCTAAACTGTTCTACGCTGACCATCCCTTCGTCGTTTTGGTTAGAGACAACGCCACGGGCGCCCTGTTGCTCATGGGGGCTCTAGACTACGCGGAGGGGGAACTCCTGCACGACGAACTGTAGCTTCTCCTCCTGCATGTATAAATAAAAGCCCGGCACTGGTCCTGTCAGAAGAACACGGAGGTGACCGGGGATCTTCAGCGGGTCGCCTCCGAGCAAGATGGATGGATCAGCCAAGTGCTTATTGATGAGCCAGCTTAATGCTAATGGCCGCAATGCGTTATGGCGCTTGTCAGCGGTACAGGGAAGACGGGAAACCTTTTAATCTCCTAATGCCATCGTTGATCAATGGCAGCTGGAAACAAGCATGACTGACTGAATGAATAGAAAAAAAACACAAGGATACAAGATTGAGGCATTGCTTCAAAGTTATATTGTCCTCACCTGTACCTCAACAGAAAACAATCACTCCTTTTTACTCAATAGAACAACTTTAAACTGGAATTTCTGAATTCTCGAGAACAACCTCAAGTAGGCCAATGATACGGATATTCTTCCTTCTACCTCTATTTTTGAGGTCTTTGATGTGATCCGCCATGCTCTTAACCATCTTCTTGAGTACTTGCATCCTCTGGTTAGCTTGTGCCGAGGCGTCCTCCACTCCCAAAATTCTTTCTTAAGATTATCTGTTCTGTTTTGCATGCTCCTCAAGAGTCCGTGAAAGACAGCTCAGCTTTACCTGATTGGTGATGTTTTTGGTAATTTCTTGAATGGTCCAGAACGCGTAGTACCAGTAGCAGTCTGATCATCAGTATATTGATTGGAGCTAGCTGCACTTTCGGTTTTATTTAGTTTCTTTTTCTAGCGACTCAGAAAGGTTTCATTAAGACTCATGTTATTTTCCCAACCAAAAACACTTGAGAAGAAGGTAGTTAAGAGAGCGAAAAGCACTGAAAAGAATTATCAACATTGTGGCGCTGGACTCGGTAGCGTTGACCTATTGCCACGCCGCCATCTTCCTCACCCACTTACTCTTATGAATAATTGAGAAAAATAAACTATGAGACAGAAAAACTCCCATCCATCCTTTCCTCCCTCATTTTTAGTGTTTTATTTAAAGAACTACTTCAAAACTTCTGCAGTTCAAGATGGTTTTCTCCTAAAAGCAAGCACGATTTAAACGTCTCTGCCTCCACACCACTATATTAAGCAACAGCCACGAGACCCGGCTCGACTGTCGGATTCCAGGAACTCCGGCGCTCTTTCAGGTCTGCGAGTTGATGCATTAGCTTCTGTGTTTTCCTGTGCTGCACGGAGAGGCGCATTACGCTCCACGACGAGGAAGCCCGAATGCTCCATGATGGATCTGAGACTGACAGCTCGCAGCAAATCAATCCCGCTTATTCGAACACCAGCTCCCAGCTGGCTCGCCATCACATTCTATTCAGGTCAGGACTCTGACAAACACTCGCCAGCCTGGATCAGTTCGCAGGTACCCAGACATAATCTGAGTTACAGGGAAAAGGTGAGAAAAATCAATTCTCAATGCTGAGTGGAGGCCACACTATATATCTAGGTTATGTGAGGGTTTGTGTAATTAATGCTTCTAGAAGGGCAACAAGATAAATTGCTTAATAAGTATTTGTTTTCTTTGACTCTTTAATTTAAAATCATCAATCTTCTTTTGTTTTGTTTTTTTTCCTAAAGAGCTTTCTCTCTGATGTGCTGTCACAGTAGAAATGGTACGTGGTTGCTTTTAGTTTTCTTCCTAGAGGTGGCGAAATATGACTGTGATGACACTGGGCATGTGTGATGCGTTCAGGAACGCACTGACCACAGGTTCTTGAACGCAAAGCATTTGGTGTTCACACTGGACTGTTGCTATCCAAAACTAACGCACGTACCTTGCAATACATTCTCATCCCCAAGTCGACACATATTGACGTTTGGTTAAGGGCCTCTCCGTGTCAAAAACTGACGTCTCGGGTGTCCCCACCATGTCGTTTTTTGACATGCTTAGTGTTTCCATTAATAATCATGTACCCTAACCAAGTACCAGTTAACATCCAGTACCGCGTCCAGACTTAGTTTACATTCGGTTCATGTCTGGTACCGGTTTGAGTCCTGACATAAACCGGTGCCAGACGCCTTTACCAGATGTTAACCGGTACCAGGTTAGGATATTGGTACTGGGTTAGGGTACCAGTCGTGTACCAGACATGAACCAGGCCTGGTAAAGTACCGCATCCAGGCCCAGTCTGGACCAAAACCTGTAGCAGATTCGGTATGGGGCGTTAACCGGTACCAGGATAGGGTACTGGCACTGAGTTAGGGTACCGTTTGTGTACCAAACATAAACCCGGCTTGGTACGGTAAGGCCTGAACCGGTACCAGACTCTGTATCAGACCTGAACCAGTACCAAATGCTGGGCTAGGGTACTGTTGCGCTGGTCCAGTAGCAATTCGTGAACCCAATTGGTACCAATTCATTCGAGAAACTCTATCCGTTTTTCTTGCTCTTGACTCTTGTCCATCCAGCATTTAATTTAAACATTGTAGCCTCTGTATTAGGGCTGGGAATCACTGGGTACCTCACGATACGAT
>NC_050529.1:7554340-7679021 GCF_002922805.2 Oryzias melastigma
TTTTTATCTACTGGGTTACTGGAGCCTATCCACAAGCCCACATAAACGTATAAGTACACACACTTGCATTCACGCCCAAGAAACAACTTCTGGAGTCCCCAATAAAACCTAAGAAGTATGTTTTTAGGTCTGTTTGAGAAAGCCGTAGTGTCTAGGAAAAAAGAAAAATAAATTATGCATGAACTCATACAAACTAAGCACAGAAAGAAACTTAGCCTGGATTTGAAACCTTCTTACTGTGAAACGAGATAGCTCACCATGTCCATGTAAGTACATACATTTTAAACTGATATTTATCTAGCACTTTGACTCATAACTGTGTTTTAAAGAAGTAGCTATTCGTACAACATAACAGGAAGTTATTGGAGAACCGCAGAGACATAGATAAAGATGTGTTGTTTTTAGCTTTCTCAACCGTTAATTCTGTCGCTGGCGATAGTAAAATAAGCTACGCTCTTTAGTATACTATAAGTCATGGACCGTTTACACTATTAACATAATTTTGACAGATTCTGGTGTGGATAAAAAACAGCTTTTTGCCGAGATTTACAATGATTCCGTAAACAATTCACGCTCTAAAGTATTGTTTATTCTACCCAAAGCTGCTTTTCTCCACTTTAGAATCTATTGGAATTACATTCAGATCACTTTCCTGTAACTTATGATTTCAAGTGTCCCTAAAGTACATCAGTTCTGGGACGAACTGATAGAATTTGTGAAACCAAGATTTAAGCCACAAGATCTCAATGCTCCTTTAAAATAAGATCCCTTAAAATGAATTTTGCTTAGTAATTCATAGCAACATTGGTTTGGTAGAAGGCCAGATCACTGACTCCCAAATGGACAACAAAAATGCTCAAGTCACTTTTTACAAGAAAGTATTACCAATATTCATCGAAACTCACTATGGTCACTGCACTTCACTGTACAGCACTAATCCAAACCTACAACTCATATCTATTATGTAGGGATAAAACCCAATATTCATCGTCGTAAGTAAATTGCATAAACGATTAAAGAGTTGCGGTGATCAAGTCAACAAACTTCACAGTTAGTATCTCTAGATATGTATTTGTGTCCGTAGACTGATCACCACATTCTACACAGTGTAGGTTGTGTGGGCTTCCATTATGACTAACTAAATATTTTTTTTAAGTCATGTTAGTAAAAATGTTATAAATTACTCAAATTTTGACCTTATTTTAATTTATCGAACCTTCCTCCACCGCTATAATCTTTTAAACAGGCCTTCTGCTGACAGTCTATTCATTTATAACTGTGCATCCCTTACACTGATGGAAAAATCCATACTGTAATAACTCTGATTATTGTTATTTCTAATTTATCCTCAAAGGATCTCAAAATTGAACTCATGTTTACAAAAATGCCCTTAATTAGAATAAACTAAAAAACAAAATCAATAACTCTCCCCATTGTGGCCTGTTGCCATGGCAAAGTTCCCTCCGCATTATAACCTTTCAGTGACCCAGTCATTATTTCACAATTTAAAATCTCATGAGGTGAGAGGAGATGTTCATCACTGCAAGACATGAATTAGACATTCATCATTTCAGGTTTAAAAATGGAATTTCATAAAGTATTTGTTGCTTTTGTGGATCCTTGCAGCACACTGACCGATAACTGAGGTGAAGTGCATTATGGGTGTTCGGTGACGACTCGACGCTGTCGCACACGGCTGAGCTCCTGTTTAGCCTTTCACATAAAAACATGTTTTAAGGCAGTTTAATGTTTAATCTCCGCTGCTGAATTAAACATGATGTAAAAGTGGGACCGTGAACTTCCTGTCTTCTCTGCAGCCTCGTGTGATGGGTTCACCTCATGGTCATGCCAAGTGGTTGAAAAGAGAGTGAGACAGCAAAGGAGCACTCAGAGCAAAGTCATCCCAATTACAGTGGAGTACTTGCCCTTTAGAGGAATCCCAAGCAGTAAAACAACCAGAGTCAACTTGCTGATAGAGATGGCTCTGGAGCTCTTCTGTTTTGGTCTTATTGCTGTTAAAAGCTTGAGATCGGTCACAACAAAGAGTTAGGCATGAAGAGAAATGTTTTTAGTGTTCAGCTGTAGACTAACTCTGAAAAAGTTACACTGATCACCACTTATACATTTTGGGTCCAAGTGCATTTAGATTTTAATGCCTTCTGTTCTACTTTTAAAAGAAACCTTGTAATCTAAGTGTAAAGGGCCCTACTGGGAAAAGCAGCCAACTACAGTTCAGTTTATTTGCCATTTACTGCATAAAAACTGCATTAGAAAACAGCTGCAAACAGCTTAAGTGCACTGTCAACATTTAAACAGACCAAACATACGAAAACAAAAGCTTAGAGATACAACATGGACACACCCAATGTACCAACACATAGATACCAGAAAAAAGTCAACGTGAAATGCAGTAAAAGAGTAAAATAAATGCACATTAAAGAAGAAAAAAGGTTTGGACACACCTTCTCATTCAATGCTTTTTTTTATTTTTATTTTCATGACTGTTTACAATGTAGATTCTGACTGAAGCATCAACACTATGAATGAACACATGTGAGGTTATACACTCAACCAAAAAAAGGTAAATAACTGAAATCATGTTTGATATTCTAGTGCAGGGGTGTTCATAGTCAGTCCTCGAGTGCTGGTGTCCTACATGTTTTCCAACCAACCTCCATTGAAGTTCCTTATTGGCCAAACACACCTGATCCAGGTAATCAGCAGCAGATAAGCCAGGGCTTCTGAAAAAACAGCAGGAGGTTGGCCCTCGAGGACTGACTTTGGACACCCCTTTTCTAGTGTCTCTAAAATAGCCATTATTTGCTCTGATTACTACTTCACACACTCTTGGCATTCCATTGATGAGCTTCAAGAGGTAGTCATCTGAAATGATTTCCCAACAATCTTGAAGGAATTCCCAGAGGTGTTTACCCAGAGTCTAACAGTCTGAGCAGACGACATGTAAATCTTTGGTCTTCCGGAGTTCTCTGGCAGTGCTCCTTCTGTTTAGCCTTCCACAAAGGAGGAGATTCAGTGGTGACCAACAGATCAGTTGCAGCAAAGAAATTCACATTTAATGCGTTTTTACCAGCAGATTATCACATTTTATTCATTTTAGTGGTTGGACGCTCTAGTATTTAACACATAAAACTTCCTTATCATTGTTATGTCATTGTTATGAATGGTCAGAAACCCTGCTAGCAGTTTAAAATGATCCCATTCGCAAAATAAATCTTTTTTTTTCTTCTTTTTTTGCTAAACACAGACAGTAGAAAATCAGTCTCGTGTGAAGTTTTAGTGTCCAACCAGTTAGGTCTTGAAGAAAATATTTAAGCTCATAATATTAAAATAGTTTATGTGATTTATTTGACAGTTACTTGGATCCAACACACATTTTCTTTGTTTAAAAACAATAAATTACTGTTGTTTTATTAAAAATTTCCATTTCTTAGAAAAAAGAACAAGAATTCTGTAAATACAAAAGCCCATAACTCTTTAGTGATTTGCTATTGCCTGGAAAACCCCTTTGCAGGATAGAACATTAGTTCCTGGCCCTTTTGAAGTTGTTAAATCAAACTTTACAACGCTTCAATAGACGTTTTATGAGCATACTGTTAAAGTAGCTGATTTTGGAAGTCACTAACGTGGTTCTAGAAATACTGAAACCCTCTTTTATTTGAGGCAGCTGGTTTTCATTTATCTGAGCTTCAAGACCTAGAAATACTTTGTTATATATGTTATTTTTGGATATTTGAGGACTATTTAATTAAGATACAACATGTTAAGTGTAGGTTTATATTAGTTATCAATTATTTGTCAAAATGGGATACAAAGAAATGTGTCATTTCCCACTTTTGCTTTGAAAAGTACTTTTTCTTTCCCTCCAGCGAGTCTTTTTTTCCCTCTTCTGTCCAGCCAAATGTCTTGTTTTTTGCACAAAGTCCTTAGAAAGTGACATACTGGAAACCGAATCAAAGTTTCAATAAAGCCTGGACTGCTGCAGGCTTTGACATGTTCGCTGGATGGAGTGCAGCTCTACAGAGGGAGGCTGAAGGAGGACATATCAGTTCCAAGGAGATAAATAGTTCATGAAGCTGTTGACTCCACCATTTTATTACTTTTGTCTAAAAATTTTCCGCCTGCCTGCAGCTCTTTCTGTCCACAAATTATTCATTGTGCTCCCCTGCCGGCCCGGCCTGTCAATCCCGGGATTGAGCACTTGGTAAGAAAGATGGAAGTTTTCGGTTTGTCTGGAGCTCAGCTGGATTCTTATAAAGGGTTGAGAGCTCTCATAAGAGTGTGCCGTTATTACAGCTGCATCTGGAGAGAAATAAGGCTGTGAAGTTATACCTGGAGATGTTGGATATTGAACACTAAGAGGAGATAGTTATGAGAAAAAACCTAATTTTTGATTTATATGAGCACAGTCTAGACAATTATGTTCGTTGGCTTATCGTTAGTCACTGCTTCTTGAATATATATATATATATATATATATATTTGTGTTTTTCTTCTTACAACAGTGTCACCACAAAGTAACTTTCACAGAGATGACAAACAAAAAAAGGAGAGAATAACAGAAGACAAGATGGATCATTTTGACAGTTGGGAACATCTGTTGTTATGAGAACGGGTGTCCTTCAACAGATTTCAAACATCTGTTAAAGTGTGTTTGTGCCTTTTGTGTTACTGCGCACGGGATGAATGCAAGAGCGCCTGCGAAATCATCAGTCTGGAAATGGAGATCTCATCAACCGTGAATATGAGGGTCCAAGTCCTGTCCATGAAAACTTTTTAATGTTGGAGCAACATGACCAAGACCGCAGAAGAACGCCTCTCACTTCAGGACGTACAGTACGCTAACCGTGTTTGACACTCTTGTCCATCCAGCATTTAACTTAAACATTTTAGCCTTCCTAAAGACGACCTCTGTCCGTCCGTTCGTACATTTTCGGAATCTGCTGGGTTGCTGGAGCCTATCCACATGTCCATCATGAACATACAACTACACACTCACATTCACGTCTAAGACACAACTTCTGGAGTCCCCAATAAACCTATGAAGCATGTTTTTAGGCTGTGAAAGAAAGCTGGATCGTCTGGGAAAAAATGCATGCATGAGATCCTTCAAAGTTCCTACAAAAAGGAACTTAGCCTGGATTAAAACCTATTGGCTGAGAAACACGAATGCAGAATATCCATGTAAGTACAAACATTTTAAACTGATATTTAATTAGCACTTTGACTCGTAACTCTGTTTCAGAGAAGCAGCATTTTGGAGAACCGCAGAGGCAGATTCAGCACAAAGCTGCTTTTTGCTGCATTATAACATGTTGGAATTGCAGTAATTGTGTAAACTGTACTACTGTAAAATGCTTTATATTAGCAGAAATCTGCTTTTCTCAGCTTCAGTATCCATTAGTTATACTATTTGAGTAAATGGTTGAAGAGGTACAGCCATTCAAAGAAGATCAACACTGGAGCTAAAGCTCTGGTGTTAGCTCTTTTGCTATCTTACGGGGTCCAGATGACCCTACATTGATGTGTGATCCCTCCCATGACAAAAGTGGGCAGGATTTTATGTCAGCCACTGACACCAGTGAAGATATAAAAATCCTTGAAATAAAAAGTTTTGTGAGGTGTTCAGATCCAGATGACCCCACTCTTAATACAAACATGCCTAGGATAGCACAAGTGATTAACCTTTTAATCACAATGGCAATATACTTTATGGGAGGAGTCACATTTGTTTTCAATGCATTTTTATAAATCTTGTGTTTATGTGAAAAGAAAATCTTATGTTGGAGGCAAAAATTATCTTTAGTTTTCCAGTGAATGAAAAAATATCGTGGAAATTCTTCATTTTACAGTCGCTCTGACGTTTCAGGCTGGAATGTAGAGACCAGGTTGAAATCAGCAGCACACGCTCAGTGAACCTGCAAAGCTTCTGTCCTCTCATCAACTGAACTGATGGAATTAATTACTGCCGGGGAGCACAGTGCTGGCATTTCCATGTGGTGACCCATAACTCCTCCTCGGCTCTGCTGTATGTGTGTGTGTGGGCGCAGACGCTCCTCACCCTTGGAAAGAACAGCTGCTCAGCACGGACAGTGATCAGCCACACACCTAGAATCACACTCTGGCAAATGCAGGTATCGCTGTACCTGCCTGCTGGTGTTATTATACGAGCCAGCTCCCTTTATAATCTCCGCCGTGATGTCGTTTGGATCATATTAGAGGAAGCTTACGTGCCACCTGCTTCTGTGTTTAAATTGCTGCTCAGGAGCGGGGGCCAGGTGGGCCCAGGGTTGTCAGGTTGCGTGAAGTGAGACCAAAGCCGCCTGCAATTATGAAATACACAGTTATAATTGGGGAATACGTATAATTGGGTGTAATTGAAGAAACCTTTCCCACTGTGATTGAATAACTTCTGTAATAATGCCCTCAATTTGAGTCACCTCCATCTCCTTGGTCACTGAACCTAATAAGCTGGTAATAGCTCAGTGGATCAATCTTTGGGTAAACACGGATGCATCAGGGTAAAAGGCTGAATCATGGAGAACCATTACTGCCCGGCAGCCTGAAAGAGCCCCACGGCCTCACAGGTAAGGAGGAGCCCTTTGGTCCGTAGGAGACTCGGAGCGATTAAACTCCAGACGTTATCAGGAGCTGTAATGAAAGCGTTGTGCCCCATTGAGCTCAATATAGTCGGTTCAGAACGAAAAAATCCCAGGAGGGGAGCTTGATTCCTGTGTGTGGGTCTTAGCAGGTGGTGTTATGAGAGTTCATATGCTTGGTGTAGTTCTGGAGAAAAGGTCTTCAGAGAAAAGTCCACCTTGCATGAGAACTGCCTCGCTTTCTCTCCCTACAAAGACGATGGTCACAAATCCTGGTCACCGCCTGGTGACCTAAATGAAAGTTTTTCAGTAAATTTGGCAGGTGGTTTTTGTAATTGGGAGGTAGTAGTCACATTTTAACACACTACGCAGCTGCTTGAACATATTTGCAGGTGGTAGCTGTCCAGTGACAAGCGGGTGGCAGGAAGGCATCAGTGTGATTATTGACTGATAGGAGGGTCGCCAATGCCCAACATCATCTTATGATCATCCAGTTACAGACTTCAACCACCCTGCCCCCGATCTGCCATCCCACTACTACCGTCCAATTTTTAGAAACCATAAGGTAGCAGTGCGAGCACTCCACCAGGGCTGTTGACATGGTTCGGGGGCCCGGCGATGACCAAATGTCAATTTGGTGATCCTGCCCACCTTGGGTCCACTTGGTCCATTGATACTGTAAGCTCATCATGGCGTTGATAGCACCACAGCAACTCAGACACCTGCATTTTGATGAAATGCAATTGAGTAGGAGGGCTACATGGTGGGACAGTGGTTAGCACTCTTGCCTCACAGCAAGAAGGCTCCTGGTTCAAGTTCTGGCTGGGTGACCTGAAACCATGCATGCATGGGTTTTCGCTGGGGACTCCGGCCTCCACCTTATGTCCAAAATCATGCTTCATAGGTCAATTGGTTATTCTAGATTGCCCCTAGGTGTGAATTTGAGGGTGTATTGGTGTATGATTGTAGGCCAGCGACAGACTGGCGACCTGTCCAGGGTGATTCCTGCCATTGTCCAGAAGTGGCTGGGTTAGGCTCTGGCAGCCCCAAAAAAGACGAAGTGGTTTAGAAAATGCCTAGAAAACGACTACCACGTTCCAATTGTTAGAAATCATACAGTAGCGACAAGGGTTGTAAGCATGGGCCCGGAGATGACCAGACGTTAATCTTGCAATGTCAACTTCCATGGGTCCAAATGGCCGATTAATGCTGCATGAAACTCATCATGGTGTTGATAGCACCACTGTGACTCTAATACCTGCATATTGACGAATTGCAGTTATTGCTGAGAAGAATACGGAGAAGACGGAACATTGTGGTTTTTTGGGACACGTCCACAAATTTGTAAATTATCAAGTTTATAATGTGTGCTCAACATCTGAGTTATGGATGACCAGTTGGTGCAGAATAGCCTGCTTTTCATTTTGTTTGATATAGACGACCACCGTCTGGAGACATTTACACATCATCCAATCAAAGATGCTGTCAGTCGGCAATTGGACCTCCACCCCACTGTTGCCACCCAGCTACTGTCGTCATCCCTGATGCCTGACAGCCGCCGTCTACGTTCATGATCACACCAACGATTTTAAAAAAATCGGGCGGTAGCATGAAATCTTAAAGATTCAGCCGATGCCTTTCCGTCTTGCGGTGGCAGTTGTATTTGTGACCGTGGTTTAATGGAAATGTCAGAACCGCTGCAGAAAAGCTGGACCGCTCATTTTCCTTCTGATGCCAAAAGATGTGAAACACAGATTGTGGCTAAGCTCTGTGGAAACACGCCACAAAACACGCCGTTCGAGTGTTAGAACTGATAAGAGCTTTTGTAGGTTTTGGTTAATGATGTCCCTGAATAAGAAGAGCCGCATCTAAAAGGGACCCACAGGAAATAATAATAAAAAAAAATGTCTAGCATTTCATCACTGAGGCGCTTTTGAAGGAGAGTCACTGAAAGCTGCAGTGTAATTATCTTTTCCTGGATGCCTCTGCATACAGCCCGACTTTTGAAAGTCTTGCATCTCTGTGTGGCTGGGATTCATTTGTCCTCAGCTTCAGGTGTTTGCGTGCGCAGGTGGTATAGCAGCTGGTCTGCTAAGCCCATATGTCACAGAGGAGATGTTTGATGCCATCGGGGTGGTTCTGCTCGGAGCTGAGGACCAGTGTCCGTGCCCTTTCAGTTGGCCTCACCTGGTGGGGGAGGGGCATTAAAGATGCTACTCTACCAATATGTGTTAACACCTCACACACTGTCAAGGTAAGCACAGTTGCAAAAGTGTGTAAAAATAAGAATGATCTGTCATGATTTGGTTAAAAAAAGTTAGAAATTGTGCGGTCACACAACAGCAACACAAGGATTACCATATAGTGGAAACTTAAAACTGATTTACACTAGTCCGTCTGTGTTGACACACACACACACACACACAAAAGAACGTTAATCAATTGGAATATTTACCTAAAGCCGGAGAACCATAAACAAGCTCCGGGTTTCAACATAAAAAACTTCCATTGTACTTTCAAAATAAAACTTGTTTATTTTATCTTTTTAGGTGATGTGTCCATGCAATAGTGCATGTTACCATCGCAGACAACAATTTCAACATCAACAGTTTAATTTTACAAAAAAAATGCATTTTACAAAGATTCTGTGAAGAAGGAGATGAAGAAGAGCCTGACTGCATAAGTGAGTGATAATGAGTGAATGATTTGGATAAACAAGTCGACACGGGGGTGGGAGGATAAACCACTCCTCTGAGAGCCAGGAGGGAGGGACCAGTGTAAATTTGGGGTAGAAAGTTGATTTAATAGATTGAGTTGCTCCCTCAACAAAAAGAGAATCAAATTTTGAAACAAAAACATGCTCTTGCCAAAACAAAGACTACAGCTGCTTTCTAGTTCAAGTAAATCCTTTAGGCTATCTTTATGAGGTCAAATCAGGATCAGCTTAAAGTGAATGAAAAAACAGATTGAAATTTTGAAAAACAGAATTTTAACTAAAAAACTTCTGAAAAGTTGATAACAAGACATTGTGAATTAAAAAAAAACTTGAAGTAAAAATTGTAAATTTAACAAAAATACTTATGACTTGAATTAAAAAAAAACCTAAGAAGGTAAAATTACCAAATCAAAAATAATGTATCCATTAATAACAGCTACTGTTTTGAATTTTAAACTTTTTTTTTTTTTGCATTTTTGAATCTCCAGTTTTAGTTCTCTGTTTTCAGTTTCAAAGTTTTTGCTGCTGAGGCGCTCCTAATTTTACATGTGGGCGGGGCTTTGAGCTCATTGGCTACTGGGGCATGTGTCCCATGGGGAGGCAGAGAGGACACCTCACTACACATTTTCTATGCTTTTCTCAGACACATGAATATTTTCACACTTTTCTCTCATTTTTTAACTCTGACGTTTTAACTTTCATAGAAAAATAAGTCTAGCATTAGGATGAAAACAAGGATCTAATCCTGATGATGATTAATGTAACGCTACCAAGCTGCACTTGTAGCACTTGTACTGATTAGTACTGATACTGCTCTCCCTAAGTTTGATCAGTGGGGTTACACATCAGGCGACATAAACAGGCAACGTTCTGCAGCAGAAAATGTGTCACATCACCATTACCTCCTCAAGAATCATGGGATGTATTTTATGGTAGCCAATGAGGTCAAGGCCCTGCCCCCATGTAAAATTAAGATCAGCTCAGCAGTAAAAAATTGGAAACTCTGAATTGAAACTGAAAACAGAGAACTGAAAGCAAAAATGTGAAAAGACGAAAGGACTATGAAGCAAATGCTGAAAGTACCAAGAAACATTTTTTAATTGGTATCAGTTTTAGACTTTTTTTCAAGTTTAAAATTATACTAATTTTTTTTTATATTTTCTTTTTTTCAAATATTTAATAGTTTTAAAAAGTTTTTATTAATTCCTTCAAATTCATATTTATTTTCTAATTTAAAGCTGCCTTGTTTCAAATTTACAATCCCTGTTTTTTAAATTTTCAACCTTGTTTTTTTATTCACTTTAAGCTGATCCTGTTTTGACCGAATATAGTTCCTTACTAGATTGTGATGACTTACAAATAGTAAAGTTTTTTTTTTTTTAGGGAATAAACTTAATAATCACACTGTTGTCAAATATTAGTCCACAAGTTGATGTGTTGGGTCTTCTTGTGTGGTATCTAAGAGAGTATCATAAATGACCAGCAGAGGGCAGTATAAGAAACAGTTAAACGTTTTAATAGCTTGTCACGTCTCGTTTTATTAGCCTACAACTACATTATCAACACCTGAGATGTCACCAGTGACACCAAAATAATAACTCTTCAACCATTTAGTGATCAACATGAATCAGGTAATTCTGACGTGGAGAAAAGCAGCTATTTATATTGCCTTTGCACAGGTATGCAACACACTACTAAAGCATTTCTCCCTGACATAGCCAGCTGATATACATGGATTATGTACACATATGGTCTACATCAGAGCAAGGCTGCTGGAATTGCATAAAACAGTTGAAGTAAGAATCTTCAATCATGACCATGCCAATGGAATGGAATCTTGAAGATTCTGCAAACACCTCCTCATTGCGCGGTAGTAGTTCTATCAGTGATTGTAGCATTATTTAGGTCTAGCAAGGGACATCTCTGGTCTTAGTGTTAAATTAGTTGATGAAAAAGTGACGTTTTGCACCACAGGTGGAGAAAAGGGAACATATCTTCCAGTCTTTCCTTTACCAATATTGTTCCTTTTGATTTCAGTTCAGATGGTTGTAATTTAATTACTTGAAAGCAACACTTTGTGCAATCAGTGCATAATGTTTCCTAACTAGCTGAGAAATTTAATTAAAAAAACCCAACACGTTGGACTTGTCACCTGATGTGACAAAGAGATGCTTGTTGTCTGCACTGCTGCAATAGTAAAAGCCAAAGGACAACACAGGTGCAATCGTGTAGTGCGATGGTTCAATTCTCATCCAAATGATTTTCAATCAGTGTACAAAACGCCACCTCTCAGATTAGCCTGTGCACAGAGATTGCATACCTACAACACAATTACCACCTCCACTGGCTCATATTTCCTGGATAATCAGACAAAGATTGGATAATCCTGACAGAAATCCTCTCCATTCCCTCAGTCCTTTGCAAACTCTAAAGTCTCGGGTATCATTTTCACCCAATACACCAACAATCAAAAGCCTCTTAGGAACCTAACAAACCAAGTCTGTCAAATCAGGCCTGTGGGGTAAAAATTCTCTCCTTTTACATGCTTTTTTCTAAACTTTCCCGGTTTCTTTACAATGAAGTCACAGTGATCTGCCCCTTATGACTGCAGATGGGAAGGTTGCAGCATAAATATGTATGTAAATGGAGAACACGCGTTATATTATAGCTCCTGGGTAAACATATTTCTCTCCCGTGTCAGACTGAGTGGTTGCAATCATGCAAAACATTTTTTTTCTTTTTGGTTGGAGCAGAGCTGCACCTCAATCACACCATCGTCATCTTCACACTTCAACTTCTCCAAAGGTCATCTGACCAACAACAGCATGCACGCTCGCTCTGTCGGGATAAAATATGTTCGCATAAAAACAAAAGCAGGTGTGAGAGCAAAATATCACTTAGCTAGTTGAGGGAAAACGCAAATCTCACCGATTTTGTTGTGTCCAGGTCAACTGCTTGAATTCTGGCTCATTGATCCGACGTTTTTCATTGTGTTGGGATTTTGTTTTCATCTGTCAAGTTTAGAGGAAATGTAGGGCCCCACTGACAATCCATGTGCACTTTCATGATCCCCCACTACTTTACCCTGATCCAAAATGTGAGCAGTTAATGTGAAAGAGGCTTATAATGCCTTTTTGATTGGTTATTGCCAACAAAACTTGCTAAACATGTTGTATTTTAGTACACAGATAAGGACAACAAAAATTGGACTATTAAATTAAACTATTGTTTGACTTCTGGCTCAAATATTCAAGGTGGTGAGTTTTTTACTCAGTTTTTTACTACCTGGAAACTTTAGCGTATGCTAAATTGGGTTTCTTGTTGACTTATCTGTGAGTTAGCAAGAAAAAATGCAGAAAAATACTCTCAAATTTTTGTGACTAAGAAAGCAATTTTCTCTTGGTAAATTTGGAGAAATACGATCAAACCTGGCACCAACCAATTTAGTAAGGTAATGATTGAGATACTTCTAGCTAGCTACGGTAAGTGATGAGCTTAATTTGGACTTCCTATGCTAGGATCTCACGAGACAACGTAGTTAGCATGAGAAACACACTGTTTACGTTAAAGCCTCACTAAAATCATCTTTTGATCTATTTTCAGAGCGGTCTCAGTGGTTTTGCTGTTTTTTGGCCAAAAACAAAACAGTTTCCACAGAGCAGTAGCAGCTCCTTAGAAATTCCCCTCCTAGTTGTAAGTGAGACAGTTGGAAGGTAGTAAGCCTCCACTCACGTCCCGTGATCCCTTTTCTTTACACTCTCTTGCTAGCTTACAGGCCTTCACAACAGCAGCCTAATATTAACGGTGCAGTAAAAATACTAGAGCTCTCCAGTCAGGCAATTTTGAGACAAATTCCCAGCTGGGATTAGAAAGACAAAGACGTTCATGGATCTGTTTGTTTGCAAGTGGATGCATCAGAATGGAGCAGAGCAAGGAGCTTGTGGCCTGTTTATTGGAATTTGGACATAACAACTACAAACATTTTTAAATTGTGTTCTTTCGTCTGCTCCTGATCCACCACAATTTGAATAAAGAAATACTCAGTAAGATTTTTATTTATATATTAAATCCAGTATGAGAGAAAACCTACAAGAACACGTTAAAAAACACCATTTTCATTGGAGTGGGTCTCTAAAATCTCATCGTCTCGCCAAAATATCTCAAAAACTGTCCTGCTCTAAAATGCTTTGTAGTTTACATCCAAGGTGTGAAGAATAGCAACTAAATTAGCTGATTCTTATTTTCTCTGAAGCTAATTGCAATTTAGTTTTCTTAAATATTTGAACAATTCTTAAAGTTCTCCAATGTTTAAAAAATCTTTTATCTTACAGAGACAAAACTGAGAACTCCTCAAGATCAAGACATTTCTGGGATTCTTTAAGACATTTATTTTACTAATTTAAAAGAAAAATAACAAATTTCAAACACAAAACTGGAATTTAAAGGAAATCTGTCAGGAGACGTTTGGAAGCAGGTACCAGTATTTGTCACTGGGTTCATAAAGGTTAATTTTATATAGTTTCTTGAAATATTTCTCTATCCAGAAAGCACTAAAACAGACCATAATAATATAATTCAGTGTAGAAATCCTCAAAGGAAAAACGTGTAGACAGAAATATGTAGCACACAATTAGTAACATGTCCATTATATCAGTTTGTTGGGTTAGTTTTTGGCGAGGTGTGTCTCTGCGTAGACTTTTCCATTTGACGCAGAACTATAAATCATTCTTTAATTTCCTCTTCTGCTGCCTCTCCTAAAATCCACGAGGATTCAAACTAAATATTCAGTGTTTTTCGCAGCACCTGGGAGGTTTTCTCTTCCTTTTGTCCGTTGCTGGTGAAGTTGTTAACACTTTGAGTCCTCCCATTGAGGTTTGCATGATTGAACTCCATTTAATCTTAACATCTGTTTTCCTCCGGCTTTGTGGACTCAGAAATGGAAGAAGGCCGTGGATAGCCTTGGCGTTTTGTTCACGCAGCTCCCTTTCTTGCTTTGTACAAAAACCTCGGATAGATGTGCTGTTTTTGAGATTATTCATGACTTTCAGGATCCAGAAAAGGTTCTTTTTTACAGCGTGACCTGTATTATTTCATATCGAAGTGTAATCCAGCGGAAGGCTTGTGTGGCTGTGTGATGTGCGGTGTCTCGTCTTGTTATTTTTGAGAAGATAATGGGTTTAAGAAGGTGGGCAAAGCTGTGCTGGTGTTCCCCTTCGGAATGCCTACAGCACAGCCCAGAGGAGGCCAGACAGGAGAAGAAGAAAGTCTGGGAATATGTGTGTGTGTGGTGGCGTCTTTGTCTTTCCATTCATCTCCCTTGGGGACGCTGTATAAAAGGTCACACAGACTTCATCGTTTGATGTGTGAGTCTCTGTTCAAAACACCATTGAAGGCCTAGCATCCGCTTCCTGACTCTGACTCTTAAGACTTTTTATTTAATGAGGCTCTGAGCCGGCCACCTCTCACCTTCAACTATCCACATTTTTCTGTCTTTGTACTTCCATCATCTCTGTCCGTCTTTCATTCCCTGTTTTTTAACCTTTCACTGTCCTGTTTCCCACATCATTTCAGGCTTTTTCTCATCCACCTTTACGCCGCTCCTCATTCTCCCATTTATTCACCTTTTTTTCTTCTAGCTTTTCCATCCTGACATTTTCCATGACAAAGAGCTACTGATTGCCTAGAAAATGATTAGGAGGAGTCGTACACCTGCTCTTTGCAAAAGGAAGCCTCTTTGGGTTGCCAGATGAGTTCTAGATGTTAAAGAGCAAATTATGACATTGAGTCAAAAGTCAGACAGTTGAAAAGTTTCTGGTCAGATAGGAAGTCCAGATCTTACCGCCTTTCCTTTGATGTGTCCATTGACTTTACGTAGCAATGGACACGTCAGCCAAGAACACACCCTGATCTATGTTCAAACAGTTGGCACTTCCAAGAATTGACCCTTCTGTTCTCTTATGGGTCCAGATGACCCCACCTTTACATTGATGTGTGATCCCTACCATGACAAAGATGGACATGATTTAATGTCTGCCATGGACACCAGTGAAGATAAAAAAAATCCTTGGAAAAAAAAAGTTCAGTGCGCTGTCACTAGGATAGCATTAGGGTTAAATGGGACACTACGCATATGTCACTACCAAATCCAAGTTCCTGATTAGTCATATTTGATCTACAGTAACCACCACGTCTTGTTCACAGAGATATGTGTAGTTCCATTATACGTGTGCATAATTTGTCTTATCTAGACTTTTCATCGAGAGTGGTCAGTTGAACGTGCGTCTCTGAGGGCAATGTGAATGTAGACAGAGTGACCCCTCCTCCATGGGGTTCCAAACAGGAAGTACCCACTGACTCCAAGAAACAAGAATCCCATCGACTTCTATTGACTATAACTATTATTTCAAGAATAACTATTCTTGCTCTGATGCCTTTTTTCCCTTTTTTGTTTTTACTGTACCTCGTTATTCAGATTATAAACTGATCAATCAAATGCCTTCATAAAAGTAGGAGGTCCCGACTGGAACCCACATCCAGCGTTCAAAACATCTGAGAGATTTTGATGGCCCGTTTTCAAGGGGTGTGGCCTTCCAACAACCTCACTCCTAACTGGTGAGCATAGACCGTTTATAATAACTGGACATAACAAACTATGAGGGCCCGCATAGGGAATGCCTTACCTCCAGTGGCCCTGGCAAATTCAGACTTCACCCTCGCTTCCTGATACGTCGACCGCCATATTGGAACCGATTGCCATCCCTCGACAGCGATTATTCCGAGTCGGTCTGAGTTACATTTCTAGAGGAACTAATCTCGCCAATCATGAGTGAGCTTTTTCTGGCTTGTTCGAAGTCCACACCCCTCCCACTGAAAGCAGCAAGGGGGAATCTGTTGATCAAATGATTGAGGCGGGGCCAACGGGACCCACATGCTTTTACTGAGGCATCTGATTGGTCAGTTTATAACTTGAATAACTGGTGATAAAGAAAAAATATCTTTAACAAAAATCAGGATTAGAAAGAATGTGTTAAGAAGAATGTATCAAAGCAAGAATGATTATTCTGAAAGAAATAACTGGAAGTCTATGGGATTTTGGCCTTCTTGCAACCAGTGAGTACTTCCTATTTGGAACACGAGAGAGGAGGGGTTGAGAAGTCCATCGATATACATGTCAATGATGGTGGGCATGGTTGCCATAGAAACATTGGACCAATCACTCATTCTGTTGAAGCTGAAAGGACTTTTGAGTTACCGTTTGTAGTTAAACTGGGTTGGGATTTACAACAGAAATATTGCATTAAATGACATGCTGACATGGACAATAATATACAAATATAGCATTTTTTTGTGTATAGAAGAGTATTGCTTCTTTTTCCTTTATGATATAAAGTTCATCCAAAGAAAGAGGTGAGAAGTCTGTTTGAGCCCCAGGTCCGTGTGAGATATGTGGTGGGGTTAGTCCTACCTCTCCAATAGCTGTTTTGGCTGCATTTTGGGTAGGGGTACACAGAATCCCCAGACTGGAGAAAAAGAAAAAAACCTGGCCAGTCCTCATATACAGTTAATGTGTGTTCCACAGGGTTCTTCTTCTCTTCTGGGTCAGTACCACTTCCATAAGTCAATAAGTTCAATACATGATCTCTTCCTTGCACTTTTTGTTAATATCTCTTCTATCCATCCATCTTCAGAACCTGTTGAATCCCTTTTGGGGACCACCCAGCTACTGTTAGTCTGTTGCAGGACCACAGCCTCATATGCATACCTAGGGGCAATTAAGAGACATCATTTAACCTATAAAGCATGTTTTTGGACTGTTGGAGGAAACTAGAGAAACCCAGGCATGCACTTGGAGACAAACTGCACACAGAAAGGTGAGTGGACTTCTGCTTGTATTGTAGTCATAGTCAAAACCAGCTAAAACACCTCTACCACTTCCTGGGAATCCTGTTTTTTTTATCTACAAGATGAAAAAATGAAGACTCCACCTTTCTGATTATGCAACCACTTGCCATCTCTGCCTGATTGCTGCGCTGAACTTCTAACACAGCAATCAAACCTTTACAGAGGCTCCAAAGTGCAGCTGCATGTCTGTTCGATTTTAATCAGTCAAAAAGAGATGTGTTTGTCTACGTTTGCAGATCCCTGCACTTGCTTTCTGTGTCGGTCCACATTTGATCTGGTGTCCTGACCTTCGCCTTGAGGGAGATCAACTCAACGGCGTCCTCAAGCCTTGGTCACGGGTAGTTCTTGCATTAGACAGTGAAAGATTAAAATCTTCAGCTCAGTGATCTCAGAATGGTGGAATTAACTATTCAAATGAGCATGCGTGACAGTATTACTTCCTTTGTGGTCCCTCGTTTATCATGAAGTTACGTTCTAAAAACAACCTAAAATAGACAAAACCCACAAAGTAGTATTTTTTACCATAATTCTAGGTGTTTTAAGGCTGTAAAACTCCCCATTACGCACTTTATACACTTTAATCTGATAAATATAAACATCTTCACACTTTCCTGTCTTGTTTTACTCCTAAAGTTCAACATTTCATGATGAACATTTCACTCCACTCTGTTCTGGTAATGAAAACGGTGATGATTTAGTAACAAACCTACATTTAAGCACATTTTATCTCAAAAATTGTTTGCCTACAATGCATTGCAGTCTGTATTCGCTAATATAGTGAGCATTGATGCAACCAAATTTTTCCCAAAGACTTCTGGGAAATTTCTAGGGAATTCAATTTCGGAACTGTGGATTCGGAATCTCACTACAAAATGGCGAACAGACTTTATAGTGTGTTGTGAAGGAATTCGGACATAGCCTTATACTCCGGCGCGACTTATACTCCAGAAAATATGGTAATCATGGTTAAAAGACTACTAGGAATGCTTTTACAGTAAATCAAAAGATGATTGGAGTGGGTGTTTAAGTGTATCTCAGCATTCAGCATGGTAACACAATTTAGGTCTGTCTTTCAAATTACCCAGTAAAAAGCTACAAAAGTACACAGTGCGATGAAGTAAAGGCAAACAGAGTCCCAAGGCTTTTTCTACCCAGCTTTAAAGAGTTGGCTGAGCCAGCTAAACAATCTGTACAGCAGTAACCCAGGGCCAAGTCAGCCAAAACGCACCTGCTCGCCTGAGTAATTAAGACTCTCCGTGACTGATGACAGCAGCTCACATCCTGCACATTTCCATTTGTTTGCAGAGGGAAACAGTGGCAGAGCATCAAGGATTTGGAACGTAGTCGGATGGAACCCGGTAAAGGATGGTCGGTGAAGTTTCAGCATCTGTGGAGCAGGAGTACAGTACGCTTTATCATTGTTTCTCTTTTATGGGAGGAACAGAGTGGAAGCTTGACATTTGCAATCTCTCACGAGGGGTGCAGCGCAGGATTTATGTAAATGAATTTTTAGCCCTATTACCTTTAAACAGCTTTTTGTAAATCAACATTTCTGCTGCTCAAATACCATCTCTGCCCATTAGTTCCTACCTTTAGCCTACCCGCTGCTCTTTTTTTGAAAGGTCAAGATGCTCGGATGAAAACATTCCAGTCAGAAATGGGAAAAAAAAGTGAGTTTGATGTGATTTGCTAACACATTTTGTTGCATCGAATCAACAGGTTAAAGTGTAGGGCTTACAACAGAAACGTTCCTATCCCTAATTTCTCCTCATCTTGAGTTTGGTGTAGTTAAAATATTCATCCTACTAACTACTTCTTGTTAAATCTTCATTTTGGAGTGTCATTATGTAAAGATGTTTGCCGTCTTCCATCTTCATAGACCCAACACTCTTCATAAAAAATCAAAAACATCCTTCTGCACGTATACATTTGTAGTAAACTGTTAAGGAGTTAAAATGATTTAACTCTAAAGCTATTTCATTCTCTACCGCTACAGCTTCTCTCTATCCCTAATGTTAGCCGTCCTAGTGCAGATTTTGGGAAAAATAGTGTTCCTTTATATTTGGATGTTACTACCGCTTGATGACATCATCAATAATCGCCGGTCATCTACGTTACCGTATAGCTACCAGCGCTTGGGCAACACATAACAATATTAGTTCTATAACTTAAACAAGTTTTGAAAAACACAAACCACTAGTGTGACGGAGAATGTTTTGGCAAAAGAAAACATCTCTGCTCTTGAGGAGATCTGCATGAATGAATGGACCATACGTTTTTAGCCTTTAGCTTCTAGAATCTGTGACAAACGTTTTCATTTGTCCCACTGAAATTCCTCAGGTGGTTCATTCACTAAAACCTGTTATTGTAAAATATTAATACGATTAAAATGACTACTAGCGTCAAACGTTGTATCCCCTGTTGCGCTCCTTTCCTCATCCTGGGTGTGAACTCATCAGAGTTACATTTCACCGCCGAGTGCACAGACCCAATCCCCCTCATCACTTTTCTTCATTAATCAGACTGTAATTATTAGAAATGACAGCCACGCAGACCAAAGAAAATATGTTTAACCTCAAATCATTAAGTCCTGAACTCTCACTGTTACAATCACCTGCTCCCGTCTTGCATGTCTGTTTCTTTTGGTCTTTTTTGTCCTCCATCATTTCTGGCTCATCCTCCTCTCTTCCTCTGATGAAGCATCAAGGAGGTCTGCCTCAAACAGGACAGTTGCTTTAATAATCTTTTTGGCCACTTTATGGTGGTAGTCGCTGACCGGCACGATTATCGATATCGGTAAAAACTATAATTCTGAATTGATAATTATAGGGTGCCAGTGCAGAGTTAAAGAACAGTAATTAGACTGTATGGCTGTAAGAAATAGTCTGTGTGAGACATTGTCATTTATTAGAGTTAGTCGTGAAAGGTTCCAGCTGTCAAGCCGACTCCATTTAATGATCTATGTTGCAGTGGTGGAAGGTAGGAGCAAAACCAGGAACTGAAGTCAGGAGAAGTGATTCAAAGAGTCTAAAATTGGACTTTTGCTTGAAAGTTGATGATAAAAATCCAAATGGATGACATCTGGACTGTAGATGAGACCAAGATATACTTTAAGATTTCTCTCGGATCATCTTTTAATCTATTTCCAAGAATTCTCAGTGGTCTTTTGTTAATGATTATGCAGTGTTGAGTCAAAATCCAAACAATTTAGGACATAGTTTCTGCAAAGCGGTAAGAATTCATTAGAAATTCATCTCTGAGCTATGGGTGGGTTGTTGGAGCGGAGTAAACCCACCCCCTTCCCATCATCCATCTGTTTACGTGCTCTTTCACTAGCTTACATCCCCATCCTATCATTGGAGTCAACTCAGACGAGGAAAAGTGTTCTACGTTACACTTAAAAAAGCATTTTTTTTTTGTCTATTCCTGGTTCACAGTGATTTGGATAAAGAAATGCTCAGAAATGCAATTTCTTTATATTTATTATCAGAGAAAGGCTAAAACACATTGTTTTAATCTATATGGGTCTTTTTTAAAAAAAATTATTCAATTTATTTATAGAAAACTGAACTTCTCAAGCCTGAAAATCTCCTATTTGTGGCTGTCCAAATGTGTAGATGTATAGCAAAAAAATATATATATGTTAAAAAAAATCATTTAGGACATTTTCAATATTAATGTCATTAAAGAATTTATGACTTACAAATACACATATATTTAAAAACAAAAGCTTTTTTAGAAAGCTCTCCAAGGCCAGGGGTCAGCAACCTTTAACAGTAAAAGAGCCATTTCGGCTCGTTTTCTGATCAAAACCTAGAAGGAGCCGCATAGTCTTACTTTAGCATTTAGGAAATTTGGATTTGCATTCATGACCATCTTTTTTTTTTTAATTAATTTTGATTATGTCTATTTTTTAGCACGAACAAAAACAAAAATATAAAAAGAAACTAGCATTTCTCAAAATGGGGTTTTTAAAAAGTTTTTACCTTTAGTAGAGGCCAAATTAGCAAAAAAGCTAGCGTGTTGCCTAATTACTAGCTGATCTCCACATTAGCATAAAATTTCTCATTAAATTAAATCAGCCAAAAATGTTAGCATGTTGCTAAAATAAAAACTAAACTCGAAATTAGCCAAAAAAACTCAAGCAGATAAAAAATTAGCCAAAAATGTTAGCATATTGCTAAAATATTAGCTTAACTCCAAATTAGCATAAAAAATTTAAATAGAGGCCAATTAGCCAAAAAAAAAAAAAAAAGCTAGATCGTTGCCTAACTACTGGCTGAACTCCAAATTAGCATAACATTGCTCATTAAATTAAATCAGCCAGAAATGTTAGCATATTGCTAAAATATTAGCTTATCGTTTCATTAAAGGCCAAATTAGCCCAAAAATAAAAAAGCTAGCTCTTTGCTCAATTACTAGCTAAACTCCTAAATCGCCTAAAATTCCTCAGTGAACTAAATTACTCAAAAAAGTTAGCTTTGTTCTAAAGTAGAAGCTAAATTCTAAGTTATCCCCCCGAAAAAACCTCAGTAGATAACAAATTAGCCGAAAATATCTGCACTTTGCTAAATTATTAGCTATACCTCAAATTAGCAAAAACTTCCTCAGTAAACTAAATTAGTCAAAAAAGTTAGCCTGTTGCTAAAATAGAAGCTAAACTCTAAGTTAGCTTAAAAACCCCATTAGATAACAAATTAGCCAAAAATGTTAGCATGTTGCCAATATAATAGGTAATCTCCAAATTTTTGAAAGTTACTATTTTATTTTTCTTCAGCCAGAGAGTCACCATGGAGAGATAAAAGGGCCACATGTGGCTCTGGAGCCGCAGGTTGGAGACCCCTGTCTTGGGCATGTTTACACTAAAAGTGGGTTCCAATTCCAAGGATTTTTTATCTTAACTGATGTCTGTGGCAGACATAAAATCCTGTCCACCTTTGTCATGGAAGAGATCACACATCAATATAAGGGTGGGTGTTTTATGTAAACTCCACCGACTGAATGTGAGTTGATGAAACATAGACCGCGCTCTTGAACGCACCACAAGCGGCCGGTGTGAACGCAGCTTTACACCTGTGTGGCGGAGAGTTGAGACTGAATTTGGACACAACCACTGTTTTCCAGTATCTTCTTTTGTTTTTTCCGTCTTGACGAACAAAGACATCTTCCTGACCACCGAATACCCTTCAGGACCCGCTTTGCCTGTGGCGTTCTTTTTCCTTAATGTGGCTGAAATGATCCCAGTGTCCGTCACAGCAGTCCTCCTGCCTGTTAGGACGCCTCTGCAGCATGATTCCATGTCTTTGCCTCCGGGGCGGTTCTGGTTTCATCTCCTCCATCTGATGCTTTGACACATTTCCTCAAACTTTGTTTTCCTCTTTTGCATACATGATGTGGAGACAAACAAAGCATGTTGGAGTTGCTAAACCACAGGAGGCTCATGTGTGCGAGAGCCTCCTGACAGAATCGTGTTTCCAGTGGTTTTTTGGAGGAACATGTGGCTCGCTCCTGCAGCGCTGCTCAACCTGTAATCCATCTGTTTTTAAAAAGCTGGAGGCTTTTTTTCCTTTCCTCTTTTCAGTCAAATGTGAAATAATAAAGATGAAAAATGCTGTTTTTTGAAGGGAAAAAAAGAGAAATCCATCAGGGTTCTGCTTCCTTTTCTCCTTTTCAGTGAATCCGTGATGTGCTTTCCATTCATGTCTGATGCTTTTGGACTAATATGAAGCCATCAGAGTCCATTTATGGGATGATGGCATATGTGCTTCAGTGCGTGGTTTGCATGTCTGTGACGGCGTTAGTCCGAGCTTTGCGACTTGCCCTTTTCCTCCCCCTGCAGGGCCTCCACCATTTCCCTCATTTTGCAGCTCTTTTTTTTTCTTCTTCTTCTTCATTGCTCCTCTTCTTTCATTCTCTGATTCCCTTTTTGCACTGGGGAGCTCAATGTCGGGTTTAATATCATTTTCCAATCAGCAAAGGCTGCGGGGCAAGGACTCTTGACTGGTGTGTTTCGTTCCAGCTAATACCAAAGAGAGGAGAGAAGAAAAATAATAACCCGCCGCTTCATAATAGCTGCAGTGATCATTCGGCAGTCATTTGCCTCTGGTCCACTCGGCAGCCACGGTCCATGTCGACTCTGGTCTGCGCTGCAGGAAGCGACACATCGCAGGTGCAGACAGGTGTGCTGCTCGAGTGTCCGGAGGCTCTGGAAACCCCTTCAACCGGCGTAGCATTTGTACTCAAAATAATAATGGATGGCAGGTTTTAGCCCAGTCCCAGTCTACATTTGGATCACGCTTTATTTTTCCTTGATAAACCACAAAGAGGAATTTACAACTCCTGCATAAATGGCTGGTAGTAGGATTACAAGAGGAAAATGATTGGACAAAAAACACGTAACAAGATATATTTGAAAGAGAAAGTCATTACAATTCAAAAACAGAGTGGCATTATTTTAGAGTTAGACCATATTAACATGTATGTTTTTGATAAGAGCTGGACATCAATTCTAAAGTACTACAGTGGGTATTTTTAGGCCGAATAAGTAGTCATTGGGCTGTGGATCATTACTCAATCGAATCACACATTTTATTCAATTTATTTTCATTTCTATAAAACAACAACAACAAAAAAGGATCTTTTTTGAGTTCTTATACAAGTGAAATGAAAGGAAACGGAAAGAAGAAATGTGTTTTTATGTTCTTGTTACATTTTTAGGACAAGACAAACAAATAGTTAAAGAAATAACTTCATGCATGTATGAATGAATACAAAAAATAAAAGTACTATAGTCAAGCATATTTATATAGATATATCTCCCTGCATGGAGAAATGGCATCAGCTGACTCAGAAGCGTCTGAAAATATCCTGATATCCTGAAGAAGATAATCGCGGATGAAAATTATCATTTGGCGAAGCAACTGTCCTCCGCTTTAAGTCAGACGGATCAAGCTTCCACAGCGTGTCAATTTCTGAAAAAGCACACTTCCTCTTGTATTATCCCCATAATACCATGGTCACTTAAAAAAGAAACAAATATTCAGCCAATGTTTAGTAATTTATTCTTTTAATTTTTACAGTTTAGACTAATTTTTCTCAAAAAGAAGACTCTTTATTACGTAGTGCGACCAATTGTCTCAGCCAGCACTGACCTCGACAACAGCAGCAAAGGAAAGAGCTCTAATATAGTTTCAATACTGCATCAGTTCAGAAAGAAAGTTCACTTCTTACCGCATGTTTTTGAGAAGATGAAGCAAACAGTTGTTTAAAGAAGCTTGCGCAGTGATACAGAACATCTTGGCTATTTGACTAGATTTTATTTTTTGCCTTTTTTTAATTTTGTTTTTTTACTAACTATATAGTGTGTTCACAATGTAGCTAAATCTACACTTCCAAAATTGAATGCCCTGGAAATTTCCCAGAAAAACCAGTGTGTATTGATGCTCACTGCTTTAGCAAATTTAGACCACAATACATTGCATTTGATCAATTAAAAAAAGTATATAAATGTGTGTTTTTTTTTAATAAACCGTCAACATTTTCATCATCAGAACACAGTGGAGTCACAATTAGATGTCGTAAAATGCTTGCATTGATTAAGTTTCACTTTGCGAAATCAGTGACGTTACATTACCCGCTTAAGGAAAAACTAAAAGTTGTAAGAAATAGTGTCTGAATTCCTTTAAAAATCAAGGGCACTATTGTCCCAGACTGTAGTTATTTTAGTAGTTAGGGAGGAGGCTGGGAATTCTGACATAGCCTAGGTTTGTCAATACAAGGAAGTGAGAACCTTAAGATTGGTCGGATTGATGTTTATGTTGTCTTAATCTATTGGTGGAGACGGTTTGAGGAGTCAGACCTGATCAAAATAAATACGATTGGTCAAAGTTGCTCTGAAAAAGTTGCATGAAGTGGTTTGATTGCAACATCACAAAATCCTAGACGTCAATACGAGGAAAATGCCATTTGTATTTAATCAAATACTCATTTGTCCAACTTCGATCATAAATCGAATATTTTGCTTCCGTTTGATCTGCTCTCAAAAACGCATTGTGAAAGCAGACAAGTTTGAATGAAAGGAAACTTTTTCCATCATTCCTTTAAGTCTATTGAGATCAAGTCTTGTGGATTAGCCTCATTTGAAAGAATCTTAAAATTTAACACCGAACTGTCTGCAAATGGGGAAGATAATTCGTACAGTTTTTACATTTTATTGTAAATTTACACTTTTTTGATTGTATAATTTTGATGTCTCAAATACATTTTTTTCGTTGCTCTTACTTGCTTACCTCTTTGGTAAAAAGTCGCACTTTCTCCTAATCTTCGTTGCTAAGGTGAGTCAGCTCCTGGGGGCCCCCTGCTGGCCAGTCAACCAGCCATCTGGTTGCTTTCACGGAGCGACAGAAAGCAGGAGGAGGTGTAGAAGAGGAGCAAATGTTCTTGAGGAGGTCCTTATGCAAGAGCTTAAAAAAAAAAAAACAATATTCAGGGACATATGCTGCCCTCCTCTCTGCTGCCCTAACTGGGGGGGTGGAGAGGGTGGCAGTCAGACGGAGAGAGGGGGGGCAAGGAAGGAGGCGGGGGGAGAAAAATCATTATTAACTCATAAGCTGGTTAATGCTGTAGCACTCTCAACCTTCAGCTCAAATGAGAATTTCCGTCATTTACATATCAATTTAATTTCCTGTGTTTCTCCGCCGCCTCGCCTTCATTAAAGGCTGCGTTTGCTCGCAGCCGGCGCGTGCACGCGCAGCCGAGCAGCTCAGCAGTCGGCTGCAGCTGAAACCGGCGATCAGAGGAACCCACGCCGTCCTTCTGTCAGACCGACTGATGTGCAAAAGACTTGAATCCTCACACCTGTTGGGGCGCAGATGCCCTACATCTGGACTCAACCTGCTTCAGGCTCCTCCAGTCGGCGCCACATACGACCCCCGCCGTGGAAGTCAAACGTTACCAGACCCGAGCCGCCGCGGCCCCACCGCTTTGATTCCCCTTTTTATTCCCTAACCTCCTTCAACTGAGCTTTCCTCGTACATGTGCGCTCCAGAGCGAATAATGAATATGCAATTTGTCGTCTTTTGTTGCTAATAGCTTTATATTGTTCGAATTCTTCCCTTTTTTTTTCTTTACAGCAGTGATCATTATTACACCCCGGCGCTTGAGCGTGTAATAAATGTAAATCTCGGCGTCTGTAACCCGTTCGCCCAAAGCTCATTATTTGTGACAAGTGTAGGAGACAGTGTTTGTTTTCTGCCATGTTGCAGAAGAGTAATGAGATCACTCATTTGTGATTCCTGAACACGTTCCCGGACAAGATCTTTGGGAGCTGTGCCATCTCCAGATGCTGCAGCTGGAGGTTCCCCGGTTCTGCGGGGAAATTCACTCGCTTGTGCTTCACGGGTTCACCACCAAAAAAAAAAAAATCTGTAAATTAAATCTTCAAATAGAAATCCATGTAGAGCGTAAAATGCAGAGATTTATCCCAGATTGAATTAGATACTCTAACAACTGTAAAATGAAACGCAGAGTTTAGGCGGCGCGTTGGAGCCGTGGCAAATCGATATCACACTAATCCCCGCTTTCATGGTGATCGTTTTCTATTTAAACGCGTATAAATCCATCACTTTTTGACATTCAGACGTTTGAGTTTGAACACTTGTGGATCCAGCAGCTCCTGTGGGTTCCAGATGCATCGCTCTGCAGACAAAAACGCACATTTTAGACACATTCAGACGAAAGATTGCTAATACAGAACTGTAAACATGAACTTACTCTTGTTGGTTAGTCAAAGTCATCAACACAAACCACCTGGATAGAACAAGATGCTAGACTATGAGAGTTATCTAAGGCATCCCTTCAGTTGGGTTGGCCCAGGTGGTGTTCCCTTGTTGACTCTGTGGCCATTCAGTTCAATTCAATTTTATTTATATAGCCCAATATCACAAATCAATTACCTCATTGGGCTTGAAGCAGAAAGTCTGTCATATAATATAAACAATAGCTAACAACTAAACAGACTAAATAAACTGGTTTTCCTCATCCTTAGACCCTCCCTCCTGGCAAGAAAAAACCCCTAAAAAAACAAGCTTCTCCTTAAGGATGCCCACATTAGGGAGAGATCCTATCCCAGGATAGACAGGCGACACCAGGACTGTTAAAGAGAAATTAGCTTCTACAACTCTACAACTATACATCTTAAATAGTGCAGAAGATAGGCTTGATCCAGATGGGCTGGGTTGGATCCAGGTGTGCGGGGCTTGATCTAAAGGAATGTTATAAAAAAAACTGCAATATAGTTGTAGAGTATGAGGTAAGTGTATCGTGAAGTATTCATAAGGATACTTATGACGTACTGATGTCGTACGATGTCCTTACACCACACTCTTATCGTTAGTAAGGTGCAAGTATTGGCCCCGTGAGTCTCAGTTACATACAACAGTAGGGGGTAGGGTTGGGCACCGATTGGGTTTTATTTGGTTCAGATTGGTTCTTTGGTTTCGGTTCCTAATCTGTGCCAATTTCAGTACTTCAGTAATAAAAAATAAAGCCTACATCTTCCTGAATCAACACATTTTCATTCCCAAGTCACGTATTGACGCGGGGTGAAGACCTCTGCGTCAAAAATTTATATTTTGGGTGTTTTTTGATGTGACGCGCTGATCGGGTTGATGAAGACATCACGTGCCCAAAGCTGAGTTCCTAATTGGCTGATGCGGCGCAGCGACCTGTCAAACGTCTGTGACCTGCTATGAAATGCAGTCAGTCAGTGGAGCCCGCCCACTATCGCAGGAAAAGCAGAATGATTGGCTAGAATTTCAAAGTACTGAATGTAGTAGAAGTGATTGGCATGTCCTAAAATAGACTTTCACTCAAACAAAGCACCGAAATGCGGCACCATTTGCAGCAGCTTCTTCCAGTTTCAGTAGAACTGCGTAAATCATAATGGTTCCTACTTGGAACTGAACTTCGGTGCCCAACCCGAGTACGAGGTTGACCTGTATTGGTGCTACAAGTTTTTGGGTTATAACTTCCTTGAATTTAAAGGCATTGATTTGATTGTGATTGGCCATGAAGAGAAAAATCACTTCAGCTGTTGGAGTTAGTGGAGACTAATCGATGATGCAAGGAGTGACGCCCGGCACGCCTGTGGTGAGGTAGATCTTCCTTATTGAAATTGAGCCAAAACTTCACGACGTGCCGGTGATGCTGTTGTACGGTGTCCTTACACCATTAAGGTAGAAATAAATGTCTCAGTTACATGCACCTGTACAGGGGTTGACCCGTTTGGGCACTGCATGTTTTTGGGTTGTCCTATCCTGTAAAAAGGTCATAGGGAGGAGCGACCACTTCTTAAGGTGAGCGCAGGTGTGTCTTACAGTTCCTTTTTTGATCGTACAACCACCTCAAGAGACTTCATAAGAATAGAACCTACCATGATCCTGTGTGTGGTAATTGTATCACAAAGTATTTGTAAGGCTAATGTAAGTTACCCATACTTATGGCGCTTTGGTATTATGCCATTACACCACACTCTATTTGTTGGTAAGGTGTGAGAACTGGCTCTGTAAGCCTTAGTCACATGCCTCTGTTTGAGTGGTACAATTGGTCCGAGCCCAAGAAGGGTCGTAGAGTAGAGCGGTGTCTTGTTGATTGTAGAGCCACCTCAAGGGACGGCACCAAAATGGAACATACAATTGTTGTGCGTGTGGTGAGCGTATCAGGAAGTATTCGTAAGGCCAATGTGAGGTTGCACAGAATTCTGATGGACGGGTGATGCAGTTGTACAGTACCCAAACGCCACAATTTAGTCATTAGTAAGATACGAGTAGTGGACCGTTACTGACTGCACAGATACATTAACTCCCATAGGACACCCACACAAACTACACTCTGATTAGCACTCTGATTAAATTAACGTTTTTGCCTACCTAGTTATCTATACTACAACCTTGATGTTTTTTTGTGTAGTTTCTGTGTTCCCCATACAGGTTTGACCGTTTTGTCCATAGACTATACATTAGAGCACTTGTGACAAAGGCTTAAGGAGTAGATTAGAGAAAGTTGAAAGTCAAATATTTTAATAATCTGGATTTCATCTTTTTGTGACCAGATGGTAGCGCTTTAAGAAAATATATATTTTAAACACCAATAAGTGCTTTTTTGGTTTAGAGTCTCTTAGTCAAACAGATTAGTCTCTTCTGAGCCAAGAAGATCTCAGACCCGAAAAGCGTAGCTTCCAGTTGTTTGTTTTTTCTCTTGTCAGTTCATGGCCGGGTCAGAGGTTTTCTGAACTGCAGATTTTCACTCCATTACCATGAAGGCCCTGAGAGAGACGGTGAAGGGTTCCCGGAGTTTTCTCTGCCTGACACAGACACATGCGCTCTCTACCCCAATGCCCCTTCGGGGCTCTCACTGCCTGCACGGGCAATCGACCTCGACCAACCAATTAAAGACGCCGCTTAGTTCCTGATCGATGGCTGTGGCCGGGCTCAGGCGGCGTGAGGACAGAGGGAGGAGGCTTCTCCGCTCCGTACAGAAAAGGAGTTTTTGGTGTGTCAAGCGCATGCACAAACTGCATCCAGAAAATCTGAAAAAGAAAAAAAAAACAGAAAAAAGGCTAAATATGTTTGACTGAAGTCTAAGCATTTAAAATACATATAATAGGGAGGAGGGAAAGTATTTGTCCCGTATTTATTTTTTTATCAAAACCTTGCAGGAAAATTAAACTAAAATAGCATGGTAGTTTTTAAGTAATTCTGAAATGTTTTAGGGTAATGGTATTTGCACCCTACCTCATTAGCTTTATCAACACCTGGAAACCAAACTACAAGAACCCTAAAATAAATATTGATGGCCTTTTATTTTTATATATATTGACGCATCTTTTTAAAGTTAATAACTTGATTTACATTCTAAAATAGTATTTGCCCCTACATAATTTTTTATTACCACCTCTAAACCACGCAAAGAAAACAAAAGTGAGTATAAAAGTCTTTTTTTTTGTTTTTTTTTTTATTTAGGTCCAGTTTTTGTGGTAAATGGTGCTGTTTTTGGGGTATAAATAAGATTGTCATTCTAAAATATTGTTTGCCCCCCAACCATTTTTTTATTAATAGTAATGGATAGATTGATATAATGAATAAATAAGTCAATTTGTTTAAAATATGGTGCTCTTTTTCAATGATTACCCATCTGAAAAAAAGTATTTGCACCCCCTCTACATTTTTATTTACACCTCAAAACTATTGAAAGACACCTAAAATAAATAGAAAAACTAATTAAAAAAAATATATATACATATAAATATATATATATATATATTTTTTTTTTAATTATCGTGCAATTTGTTAGGGTAAAAAATGTAAAAATGTGATTGCCATCTTAAAATGGTATTTGCACCTTACTTATTACTATTATTATTATTTTAACACTATATATATATATATATATACATATATTTAATCGTGCATTTTGTCAGGGTAAAGATATATTTAGTATTCCTGAAAAGTATTTATTTTGTATGACCTCAAAACTAATAAAATTTTTAAATGATTGTACACTATTTAAAAGTAAAAAATATGATTTATGTCATTGAAAAAGCATGTGCTACCCTAGACGACAGACGACATTTATCTTTCAAATATCTGTGGAGACTTTTGTTTTTCACTCTTCTTGGCAGAATTACTTTAATTTAGACACATTAGAAGGTTTTAAAAGATAAACATCCTTTTCTTTAATCATCCCGAAGCTTCATTACCTTCATCCTCACAACACATTATTTATCTTAAGCTGTCTGCCTGAACAATCATCTCTAATCAGGAACTCCCGAGCCAAGGGCACACTTCCTCGACCGAACCAAAACAATCCGCTGAGGGAGCGATGGGCTGAGCCCGTTGTCATGGAAACCTCCCCTCTCCATGACTCTTTCCCTAGATTTCAAAGCTTTGGTGACTCTTTTTGTTGACCGTAGAGCGCTGTGGACCTTTTTGTCAATGTGCTTCTATGTTGAAGTATTTTTGCTTGTACTTCAATCTATGGCGTCCTACTGTGACACACATCGAAGATGCTTGATTTGTGACATCCTTCCTGTATTCTCCTCATGTGTCTTTTCTGGTCCATTTGCATGGCTCCCACTCACCATTGAGCAATATGTCTTGTAAGTGTTGCCTACCACAACTAATTTTCCTTGGGATTAAAAATGTATCTATCTATTGGTCCAAAAATCTATGAGATAATCCAGATTTCTTAGATATGGGTTGAGCATTTTTCTACAATTGATTCCAATCCAGTTTCTCCTTGTTGAATCGTGAGCTTTAAATGCGGTTCTTTGGGTCGGCTGGTCCCTGAAGGTTCTTCATTGTTTTAACTTTTCCCCACAACTTTCTATGTGGTTCTTTGAGTCTAAAAGCCTGGAAATGTATGAGTAACTCTTTAGAGGACAACCCCTTGTTTTTGTTCTTGATTGAAGTTGAATATTCACGTCTATCCAGGTGATTCAAGAAGCCGCTTCAATGAATGATGAAACATGTAAAGGAAGACTTCAAGTCCAGATGCTAGGACTAAACTTGAAGACGTGTTCTTGATTTAAGAGAAAATGATCTCAATGATTTATTTATTCAATCCTGACAAACATGCAAAAGAGGGAAACTGCTTTTTTCCTTCCTTTCTGAGCAATTTTGTTTGTATTCATGGGATTTTTCAAAGACCTTGAACTCAGAGAGGCTCTCTGTGGATAGAAGCCACGTCCTGAAAAATAAATGAGTATCATTCTCTTCTATCTCCAGTCGTTGCTTCCTTCATCAGCGGCCGTGATGGAGGGGAGGGTGTTAAGCAAAGAGACGCTGATCTGTTTTTCTCCCCTTCAGATATCACACCAGCCAGTGCGTCACCCACACAGCCAATATCACAGTCAGTCCACACAGAGAGTTCAGTCACAGGGCAGGCGGAGGAACCTGAAGGGGAGGGCGGCGAGGAAGAGGAGTGCAAATGTGTGACAGCGCCGCGTCCCAGCGGCTCAGAACAGGAGGCCACATGTGCTTACAGTGCAGCATTTCCAGCTGCACGGAGACGCTACCGAAAAAAAAAAAAAAATCACGTCAACAAGTTGCTGACGGAGAGCGCATCAAAGGAACGGCGAGCACTTTGCATGAGAATACCTCACTGGCTCCGACTTTGCTGACTGGCCACCCCGGAAAAGCCCCGTCCAGGAAAATTGGAGCTGCGTGATGCATTGTCAGCACAACAACACCCCCGCTCCGGGAGCCTATTTACTCGTCCCCCCCGGGGATTTCTGAATTTGTCACAGACTCAGGTGTAATCCAGGTAACGCAGCCCCTTCTGCAGAGCCATGGCGATGATGACTCATAAATTAAAAGTCCAGCAGGGACCGTCGCAGCGGCCGGCAGACGGGCGCGTTAGCATCCTCGAGAACACCTTGAATTCATGCGTGCCGTGTTTTTCACATGTTCCTCCCACGCAGCGCCGAGGAGGTTCTGGGACACATTAACACTCCAGAACAGGCTGTAATTGCATTTAAGTCCATCTCGACGTACCAAGACCTGTTTTTGAAAGAACTGACATTTTGACTCACTTAAGTCCATTATCTTTAAATTCAGAGGAGGGAGAAAAAACAACCGTGTAATCATCTGCTGAAATGGGCACTAATATGCGCCTGTTTGTCGTTTCTTTGAACCTTTGAGACGCTCAAAAGGAGCGGACGATCAACAGCTTCATATATAATTTCTGTGGACAAGTTCCTTCTCTTCGTCGACCTCATCCGCTCCAACTAAACTTCTTCGATGGACTTTAGAAAGATTTTTTTAAATGTATTTACTCAAATATCTTAAATATGGATCGGCCAATATCATTTTTACCTGCTGATACTGATAACCGATATTTTCCCTTCAACTGTTACCCGATATTTGCCAATAGCAATATTTAAATGTCTAGAGCAGAGGTCTGCAACCTTCAACACTTAAAGAGCTTTTGGGGTTGATCTTTTGTATTTCCTCCTACCCCGTCCGTACGTAACAATTCAAATTCACGGTTTATGCAACGATTGATATTAAAACGTTCAGCTCATTCCAAACATTACTGCTTGTACTTTTGGTAACTATAAACTTAGCTTTTTGGTAGCTGTTTTTCACTTATTATGAGTTAGACATGTTTCCAGTTTTTGGCTAATTTGGAGTTTAGCTAACATTTTAGCATTACGCTAACTGTTCTTTGTAATTTAGACATGTCTCCAGTTTTTGGAAATTTAGAGGTTAGATAACATTTCAGCAATATGCTAGCGATTTTTGGCTGATTTAGACATGTTTCCAGTTTTGGGCTAATTTGCAGGTTAGCTAACATTTTAGCTTTATGCTAATTGCTTTTGGCTCATTATAATTAAGACACTTTTCCCGTTTTTAGCTAATTTGGAGTTTAGCTAACATTTTATTGTTACGGTAGCTGTTATTTGCTAATCTAGACATGTTTCCAGCTTTTGGCTAATTTGGAGTTTAGCGAACCTTTTAACATTAACTGTTTTTGGCTTATTGTGATTTAGACATGTTTCCAAATATTGAAGGTTAGTTGACATTATAGCAATATGCTAGCTGTTTTTGGCTAATTTAGACATGTTTCCAGGTTTTGTCAAATTTGAAGTCAAGCTAACATTTTGGTGTTACGCTGGCTGTTTTTGGCTAAGTTAGACATGTTTCTATTTCTCTGGCTAATTTGGAGTTTATTTATCATTTTAGCATTAGCTGCAAGCTGTTTTTTTTAACCAATTTAGACATGTCTCCAGTTTTTGGCTAATTTGGAATCTAGCTAACATTTTAGCATTACATTAACTGTTTTTGGCTAATTTAGACATGTTTCTACTTCCTCGGCTAGCTTGGAGTTTAGCTAACATTTTAGCATATGGTACCTGTTTTTCTCCAATTTGGATGTCAGGTAACATTTTAGCACTATGCTAGCTGTTTTTGGCCCTTTGTGATTCAGACAAGCTTGCAGTTTTCGGCTAATTTAGAGGTTAGGTAACCTTTTGGCACTACACTAGCTGTTTTTGGCTAACTCAGACACATTTCTATTTCTTTGGCTAATTTTGAGTTTAGTCAATATTTTAGCATTATGCTAATTGATTTTGGCTAATTTAGACATGTTGACAGGTTTTTGGTGAATTTGGCGTTTAGCTAATATTTTAGCAGGCTTTCAGCTTCAGCATTTTCACCTAACTGCTCTGGCTTTAGCAGCCACGTTCAGCTTACATCATTCAGTTTTGCATTATCACAGGTAATACTGTATATCTAGTTATTCTATTGTTCCTATTATGATACATATAAATGAACAATTGTTTTAAAGCATAAAAACATCAATACAAAATACTTTTTTAAAAATACAAAATAGCGTTTTTCCTTTCAAGATAAAAGACTTCCTGTAACACATTGGATCATCTCAATGCAGCAAATATAGGATAACATATTGAGTGAAAAACAGTAGAATAGAAATAGAAACTCTACCTAATAACCCTTGAATATAATTTTTGGTTGTGCTTACTGACCTCAGATTGATTTTTTTTGTGGTACATCGTGATCCCAAATCTGTCAAAATGTTGTATCTCGACTTTGGTAACCCTTGTGCTACCCTAGGCAAGTTTACATTAAAAGCGGGGTCATCTGGACTCCATAAGAGCACAAGGGTTAACCTTAAACTACGAACGGCTCTATGGATTGTTGGAACATCGTGGAGTGATACGTGACTGAAACTGTTTGTGAATGGACAGAATCAAGTTTGAGTTTACTTTTTTTCACTTTAATACTTATTTTTTACTTTATTTACTATTTAAAATGAGAAACTTAATTTTTGTTTTAAACCATAGAGCCACAATGGAGGCCTCAGGTTGCAGACCTCTGGTCTAGAATATACACAAGCAACAGACCTTCAAGATCACTTGTAAATAATAGGATTTAAAGAAAGAGCTTTGAAATTAAAAGTTTTTAAGCAACAGTTAAAAGTAGAAACTTCTTGGTGATATTTTAACATTCAGCTTTGTAGTTTTGCATAAAAAATAGTTTGATTAGATTGTTTGTAGCTGGGTCATTTTGCAAAAGTTGAGAAGAATGAAATGTAATTTTAAAGGGAAATGGGAATCTGGAATGAGACTTCAGAGTTTCAGACTTGAGGCAGGTGTAGAGTAGAAGTAGGGCGGTTGACCTTAGACTGGAAGATTGGAGGTTCAATTGCCAGCTTGGGCAAGACACTGAACCCCACCTTGTCTCTGCTGGTTAATGGTTGGTGCCAGTCTAACCCGCCATCACTTTTTGACCGTGTGTGTGTATGGGTGAATGGGACTTTGTCTGTAAAGCACTTTAGGTCATTGAGGAAGGTAGAAAATCGCCATATAAGTACACACCATTCACCATTCACGTGACACTTGTATCTCCTCATTCTGAGTACCCATCCATCCGTCTTCTGAGCCAGTTGAATCTCTACTGTTGGGTGAAGGCGGGGTACCCCCTGAACAGGTCGCCAATCTGTCGCAGACCCACACACTCACACTAGGGTCACCAGTGAACCTGCGAAGCATCTTGTGGACTGTGGGAGGAAACCGGAGAAAGCCCACCCATCCACAGGAAGAACATGGAACTCCACACAGCTGGGATTTGAACCAGGACCCCCTCTCTGTGGGACAGTCCTGCTCCGAAGTGACCGCCCACTCCGCCGTTGGATCTCTGTCCACCATAACCACCTCACAAGACAAGTCCTTTTGGGAAGTCTCTCATCCGCACTCAGGAGGGAGCGTCATATTTTTGCCCATGTCAGTCGCTCTTGCTTCAGCTTCAAGAGCTGACTGTTTTGACACTGACACTTTGCTGCCAAATATATCCCACCTTCTGACAGGTGTCACTGCTACCAGATTATATTATTCACTTTACCCGTCAGTGCTCTTCATGTCGCAGCTGCTTCCTCTAGATCGCTGCATTTATAATAAACGTCGCTCTGGGCTGTTTGTTGATCTTTAAAGTACCTTTTTTCCACACTTTACTCAAATCTGACATTTGGATGTCATCTTGTTTTAACCACAAATGACCATCTGTTTGGCGAAAGACAAAAAACGTCGTCCTTGAAACTTGATAACATTTGTAGATATCCTTCCAAAAAAGTGAATTTATAAAAAGAATGACCAACATGTGGAACGAAAGTTGTCAAATGTGGTTTAAAACTCTCTAACATGAGCTAAAAATGTACAAACTTGGTGTTTAATGAGCAAAGTTGATATTTATGTTAAACTTTTTAGCACCAAAAGTCAGTCAAAACTTTATTTATACAGTGGGATTCTTTACGGTAGGAGCCTATCCGTTATAAAAAGTGACGACTTGTAGAAGCTGAAGGTTTCTTTATTCATGTCCTACAGCAGTTCATCTTTCTTATTGTGTTTTTAAAGTATTCTTTAAGTACATACTCCAAACTCCCTTAACTTAACACGCATGTAGTATCCTGCGAACATGAATTTTGAATGACCTCCCAGAAAACGATGACATCACAAGCGGGAGAAAATGACAAAAATCATATGGGACCAAATTATTTTATGAGACTCAAAAAAAATCAAGAAGCCATCAATGAAACCGAAACGGGCATATCCCAAGGAAGTTTTGAAATTATTATGGGATGGCTGCAGGACCTACAGTTTGGCGGCCATGTTGTGGCAAAGTGTGAAAATTGGCGGTTTGGCGATGACCTTGTGAAGAGGCAGCCATCTTGAATTTTCCCAAAAAAAGTCACCTTAAGGTCCATCTTTATATCCATACTTAATGTCCTTGATTTTGATTTATTGCTTTCTAACTCCTTTGGGAAGCTACTTGGTAAAAAAAATTCCAGAAATAAAGTTTGTAGAATTTAACTGTTAGCGTAGCAAAGACAAGTTTCCTCGTTGCTCACACATTTTTTTCCAGAACATTGTAAAAATGCAATACATGATTCTCTGGTTTATACTGAACAAAACAATATGGCATACGATATGATTTTATTAGGAATGTGGGCGTGGTTAACAAAAAAGCTCTGTTGCTAAGGAAATCCAAGAATTTACTTTAACCGATTCTTCTACAAATGACATGGATCTGTTCGTCACTTTCAGGCGACCAAAAAATAAAATGGTTGCTATGGAGATAAACCATCAGAAAAACCGCCATTTTGAAAAATGTGGGGTTTTTTTAGGATTTTGTCACGTGTAGCCCTAACCAGGGTGACGGGGGCAGATACCGATTGGTGTGTAGCTGCCCAGCCAACAGGGGCCATACAATGCCCCTCGCAGCTTATTGTAAGTACAAAAAAAAAAAAAAAAGGACTCCCTTATATAATATCAAGCTACTAAAACCAACCACTCCAAGATTAAGGTAAAAATTAATTAATGAATGCTTTAAAAGACTAATAAATCACTCTATTAAACAAAAATCACAAATAAATTCATATTTAATGTTCAAAAAGTAAGACGGAGGTTAAAAATGACCCTTCCAGTGATTTCCCTTTTCTTAATTTATTCACTTACATCAAAAAATACTAATGAAATAACGACATTTAGTGGTTATCTTTATGTGAATAAAAATGACATCCACATAAAAACATAAATAATGTTTAGAGGTCAGTCTGAAAGGAACTACCTCCAGTCTTTGACCTTAGCCTTCATTGGACAGGACCTTCCCTATTTATCTCTAGAGTGTGTGATATAATAAAGATTTATCACGGGAGTGAGTGTACGAGCTGACACATAATGACACTACCTCCCCCGTGTCCTCCTGGGGAGGTGCTTTTTTTCCTTCCATCTCGCCCTTTTCAAGCTCGTTCCCGTCTCTCCGTCTTCATCTGCGAGTGGCCGAATGGGCGAGGGAGATCTCTATTCTCCATCACGTGGCAGCCGCAGCGCCGGCACTCCCACTGACTGAGATGAATGAATTTAATATATCTCCATTTTGAGGCACAGATGACCTCCTGATACGGCTCTCTGTCTCTCCATTACAGCAGGCTTTTATTTTTTCTCTCTCTCCTTCTGCTCCACTTGGGAGATCTGGAAAAACAGGAGAGGATCTGAAGGGATTTGGACGGATAATAATTTGTTTTTTGGCGTGACATGACATATGCATATTTGCGTGTGTACAGAGGTACTCATAGAGGCTGTTATCAGCAGCTGTGCTCAGGAGAAAAGATGTATTAACGTCAGGTTATAGCTGATAATACAGAATTATGAATAAATCAGTTTCTATTCTCAGTTGTTGGTGAGCAAACCTGAGATAGACAGACCAGAGAAACACCTTAACACTGATTTACTTCAAGATTTATCCACATTTGGCTTCTCCCAACCACAGGGCATGTTTTTGTGCATGCAGGCGACAGGCAAGTGCATGTGGAGGAGTCTATTATGAGGATGTGCAGTCCTTCTAAAGTAAGCCGCAGTGACCCCTCTCTTATTTCCTTCCTTATTGGATCTAGTGCTCTCCTGAGACGGCGCAGACGTTAATGCCTCCGGTCATTTTTCTGTCCCTCATATCAGACTGTCCCTGGGTGCTATGTAAGCCCTACTTAATTAGGCCTCAAATTGGTTGAATTTATGCTCGTTCAGACGCCAAAATGTCTTTTATTGGCTATTTATCCCATGAGGTTAGGACCGCACCGATCAAATTACACCGATTCAGTCTAGACCACGTGGACGTACACTCTGCTCTACAGAAAGCTACGAATTAATGCTGAGGACCCCCACCAACACACGCCCACCAACTTACCATTTGGAAGAGATGCAAATGTGTGATTCCCAAACAAAACAACAACTCACTAGAGACCCCTACTGGTGGGGTTATGTCATGACAATGGAGTCCAGGAGCTACCGGAGTCTCTTTCCCTCCACTTCCTGTCAAATGTCAAATTCCAGAAGCATTTGATACAATCTATCCATCTTTTGAACCCACTAAATCCCTTATAGAGTCGTGGGGTTGCTGGAGCCTATCTCAACTACTTTAAGGTTAGGTACACCTTGGATAGGTTGTCATTCTTTTGCATTGTCACGCACTCACACTGAGGGGCAATTAATAGTCACCAATTGACCTTTGAAGCATGTTTTTGGAGGAAACTGGTATACTCGGAAAAAACCCACACATACATGATACAATCTGATACAATCTAACATGAGTTTTTTTTTTTTTCCTGGAGGAAAAGCTCCACTGAAGATCCCATCTTCCCGCAATGAATGCATATTTTTTTATTCTAAAGACCAGCATTCAGCTGCAGCATCAAGCTACGCTCAGTAGTCGATAGACCTAACGAAGTTGGACCTCACATCAGAAAGCTGTAGGAGATTTGTGGAAAACACTGTACAGATCTCTGATTTAGTTTCAGTTGCGTTTGATTTAATTCCTTTACTAACTGAATTATCAGAGATCTGTCTGTTTCTATGAAACGTCGTTAGTGTTTCTATAGTTTTAGTTCCTTGTTTCCACCTTCTCAGTCCTGGTTCTAATCCTTGGTTTCAGCTACTAGTTATGTCCGTCCTGGCTCTCTCAACCACCAAGGAACCATGAAGTTGAGGGGAGGAAGTTCCCAAAAACCTCCCCGGCCAAGGCAGGACAGTGGCCTTGTGGTGGAGTGTCTGTCCTGAGACTGGAAGGTCGTGGATTCAAATCGAGGACAAGTCCTACCAAAGACTCTAAAAGTGGGACCCAGTGAGTCCCTGCTTGGCATTCAGCATTGAGAGGTGGATTGGTGACTTAAACCACCAAATGGTTCCTGTGTCTGCAGCTCACCACTCCTTAAAGCAGCTGATGACCTGGACTTAATATCCTGCTATGGTAGACCTCCACTGGTTGGCCTAAAGCTGGAGATCCTTGTGTCTTTACTGTGTTTTTTTCCTGTCAGCTCTGGACACTTCAGTATGATACCACCAAAGTGGATCAGGTCTTTACAATTTATTGGCATTGTCCATTCTAGAAAACTGAGCTTCTTATTCTTTTTGTGTGAAAACTCTCTTGGTGTCCATCATTAATAATACAACTGTTGTTTTTAAGTGTCCATCTTTGTTGGATTTGACTCAAATGCCACAGAAAAGCCCCATGGGGCTAATTCACACTTGAACCCAACATGTTCAAAGCCTTTATGTAAACTAGAACGTGTGCAGAAATAAACCAACTTGCCTAGCTGAAACAGGAACGACCAAAATAGCTTTACATACCCAGAACTGTAGCTTTCCTCTGAGTATCGCAGACTCATGTGTTTGCATGTGTGTGTGTGTGCCAGTTTTATGCACACAAAGGACACCAGAGTGCTGTTAATTTCCGCCTGAGCCGAGGAATGGCCACTAAAAGTATCAGTGAAGTGATGGATGTGCTGGTGTGAGCCGGCGTCGGTGTTTAATCTGAGCCACAGGAGAAATAACAGCACATCAGCCTCTAACGACTTCCCTTCGTCTGCTGTTTGAGCTGAGACTGGCAGACGTGGACTCCCTCCCTCTGTTGTTGTTTGTGTCTCGGTAGTTTTGTTGTCTTTGCCGCTGCCTGGACGTCACAAGGGGTAACATCTGTGCTCCGGAGGGGAGGTCACTAACAGGCAGACCAGGGTTGATGCTGTCTTAAACTGAATGTAAACAGATTTTTTTTTTTGTTCCTGCAGTCAAGCTTAACAGCATAAACCTACTTTTTAGGTTAGCAAAGAGTTGCATAATAGTGTTAAGCTGCTTTGTGTATTAGTAAAATATTGCTTATCATCACATAGCTGCTTCTTACTTGAGTAAAAGTTGGATCAGAATGCAAAGCTACTTTTTACATTATTAAAGTTTGCATAACAACATAAAGCTGCCTTTTACGTTAGTAAATTTTACGTTAGTGCTCAAAACTGCTTCATACGTTACTGAAGTGTCCATAACGGCACAAAGACAATTTTTACGTTAGTAAAGTTTTGCATAACATATTAAGCTGTTTTTTTACATTGGTAAAGTTTAGCATAACAACATAAGGATACTTTGTACATTTGCAATGTTTCCCATAACAACACAAGGCTGCTTTTTACATTAGTAAAGTTTAGCATAATAACATAACAATACTTTTTACATTAGTAAAGTTTAGCATAATAACATAACGATACTTTTTACATTAGTAAAGTTTAGCATAATAACATAACGATACTTTTTACATTAGTAAAGTTTTGCATAACAACATGAGGATACTTTTCACGTTGGTGAAATTTAACATAACATAAAGCTGCTTTGGATGCTAGTAAAGTTTGATAAATAAGGTAAAGCTTTTATTTATATTAATAAAGTTATGTAGTTTGTGAAAAATTAGTTAAATGTTGCATACGGTTATCATCACAAAGCCGCATTTAAAATTAGAAAGTTTATTGTTTAAACCTTTACTAATTTACATGAGTAAATTATTGCTCATCACCGCAAATCTACTTATTATGTTAGTAGAGTGTTGCATAATGGTGCAAAGCTGCTTTTCATGTTAATAAAGTGTAGCAAAATTGTGCACAGTTGCATAAATTTGTAAAGGTGCTTTTTAAATTAGGTAAATGTAGCTTAACAGCAAAATATTTCTTTTTATGTGGGAAAAACTTTGCATGAGGGCACAGAGTTAGTATTTTTGGTAGTAAAGTCTCACGTAACACTAGAAAGCTGTTTTTTTGCATCACAAAAGTATTTCACAATAGTGCAACGCTGCTTTTTATGTTGGTAAAGTGTTTCATACAGGTGCATGGCTGCTTTTCATGTTTGTGAAATGTTGCAAAATGGCGCAAAGCTGCTTTTTACATCAGAAAAGTGACATTTTACGTTACTGAAGAGTTGGTGCAAAGCTAGCTTTTACCCTGGTAAAGTGTTGTATACTGGTGCAAGGCTACTATTTACGTTAGTGAATTGTCAAATAGCGGCGCAAAGCTATGTTTTTAGTTAAAGTGTTGCATAATGGCACAAACTAACATTTTACGTTAGTAAAGTATTGCATAAAGGTGCAAACCCACTTTTCTCTATATCCAGTCATACTCTTACTGTCTTTAAATTTCTGTCTGGTTTAACAGGAAATGTATTTAAATATAATAGATATAAAGTTCATCCACAAATACAAAAGGAGTTTATACAAATATACTCCTGATTGATAACCTCTGTTTATAAGAATAACAGATCTCATCTGATATCTCATATAACAAGATACTAGAACACTTTACATTGGTCCTGTTGATATAAAAACAAGCAAGTTTTCAAGTCAATTATTCAAAATAATTTTTGCTTTTTATTAGTTGGTTTTGTGTGTTGCTCTCAACAGCGACAGACAAAACATACATCAAAGTGGTTCTTCATTCTACAGAAATGAATCCACTGATGGTTCAACGTGCTTTTTAGTAGAAAAACAGTGTGTTTGATGTGATTACTGATGAATGTATGACTAATCCTCATTAGATTTATTACAACTCCATCACAGAGCAGCAAGCGGGACTTGGGAACAAAAAGCCGAGCTCGTCCAAGTGTGTTTGGCAGATCCCGACTCCTAAACAAAGACGACACTGTAACAACCGCCAGAAAAATATGGATGGAAATTGTTTAATATTCCAAAGAGATCACAGTCTTTTGCCATGAGCTGAACAAAACTGTGGATCGCGGCCAGGATTCTGCTGGAGTTTAGAGAGTCCCAAATGGAGCAAAGAATCTGTGATTCGAAATCTAAAACGCTGAGTTTATGTCATAACAATTGGCTGCAAAGATGGAAGGATTATCTCACAAATATCTGACTTCTCGGAACATCCGGCTTTTTTCAGCTAAAGATTTGGTTCTATTGCATGTAAACACAACAAGCCTAATTTCTTATTTGGGAACTTTTTTAGTCACTTATCTAGTTGAATGTCTAATCAATTAGGTGACAAATTGCATGAATTATTAGAAAATCTTTAGCTCATTAAATATTTTTTCTCTTTTCTTTTTAGAAGCATATATCATTAGGTAGCAGTGGATGCAGTTTATTTTTCACTTAAAGAAACTTTTGTTTTTACTACTTAATCAACAATCATTCTAAAACCAAAACTTTGTGTCACTTGATTCAACATTACTTTAAGGGGCTGTTTTAATTGGCCAGGAGTCTGCTGAAAAAATGCTAGCTGTATATGTTTTATGTCGATGTAAAAAAAGTGTACACTGTTTTGTGTGTGCTCTTTGTCCGAACAACATGAATAATTCAGCTTCAAATAACACTAAAGAGTTGATTTTGCACAAATGCAGCTCATCAAACGCATGTGCAGATGGAGGAGTTCAGCTGAATATTTGTTCACCACATTACCCAATAGTTTCGAAGAGATTCTAGACATTGTGTAGATTAAAACTAGCTTTTTGAGTATTTTCTGATCATGATTAGAATTACTGATGTGAGCACACAAACACATTAAAGAGACCAATTGATTTATTTTTTAAATTAATCTTGAGTTTTCTGCTCTCCTATCTGGATCTGCAGAATTTAATTTTACTTTAATCAGCTCCTTTTTTACTATCCAGGAAATACACCTGTTTTTTGTGTCTCCTGAATTGAGATTGAGGTTTTAGTCGGATATCTGTTCTCACTATCAGTTCAGTTCAGCTCTGATATGACGGAGGATTCGCAGAAAAAAGAAAATGGAAAAGGGAGCATGGAAAACAATTCCAGAGCAGAACAACAGCAAGCGGACAATTGTTAGTCCTGACAATGGAGGTGTGGAATGGAAAAGATTGCTACAATAACGGTGAGGACGGTGACCATGACAACAATCACGGTGTGAACAGAGTAAATGGAGGGGGACAAGTACGGTAAAACATCAACATGAAGTGCAAAGAGATGACTTTGTCATAAAATCACAGATGGATGGTTTTCTACGACAAAAGCAAATGTTTGAGCAGAATTCACCATTAAATGATGGTGAGATAGAACAGAATGAGACTATAGTGTTAATACTTCCAGATACATGCTGAAAGTAACATTGATTGGCTGCAGGAGCAAATAAGAGCAGGTCATATCAGTTGTTTTTTAATCATTTTTGTTGTGTATTTACACAGTTTTTGATGTCAGAAAGATGTTTACCGTAGTTATTTTTCTCTTTTTCCCCCTTAAGATTAATCTGATGCTAAAAACTAGTTTGCAAATTGGCTTTAGCCTCAAGCTGTGCAGCAATAAGTCATAATAAAACAAAAAAAAATCACATTAAAGCAGTGACCTGTTCAGTCAAACCTCCAAAGCTAATTTAAAATGTTTTATTATTTAGCGAATGAAATAAAAAAAAAAACTTTTATTATCAGGAACTAAGAAAACTATGATAAATGTTCTACTAGACTTATATCTCCTCAGAACTAATGCAAGCTGAACTGCCTAATAATAAAATACTTAAATTACACATTAATTTCACTTATACTGATTTATGGTGATGGTCATTATTTAAACAGAAGATTTAATACTTTGAAATAAAAAGCAAAGGAAAAAGTTCACTTGTTGCTATATTTAAAATTAGTACTGTAGATTTTTCTAAACTTTTTGGTAATATCATGAATTCTTTTACATCATTTTCTGTACTAAATGCTGCACTTAAAAGCCTTCAATCTTTTTCAAATGACAACAGTGCACATTTCAATCTATATGAGTTAATTCTGGTTGTGCTTAACAATGTTGAAGCAAGTCCTAAAAAAGTTCGGGTGGTTGTGTAAATGTGCTAATTTGGCTAACATGTAGCGTTGTCAGGTTGTTGGTTTTTTTACGCCTTACTAATAAAGTTGTGAGTTGGTGGAGTTACAATAATGTTTGTTCTAGTGGTATCACAGGTTGGGAGCTACAGGTAATGTAAATATGCTAACATCGCTAACACTTCTAACATAGCTAACATGGTTCTTCTTCTAACATGGCTAATATGTAGCAGTGTCGGACTCTGTCTTTTTTTATGTGTTACTAACAAGGTAAGGAGATAGCTTAGTTACAGTAATATTTGTTTTAGCAGTGTCAGTTTGTTTTTTTACATTTGGAAAAAATGGATTGGAGTTGTAGGTGTTTTAAATACAACAACATGGCTAACGCTTCTAATATGCCTAATACTGTGTCTGACTATATTTTAATTTAATATAGTACCATAATGAGGTTTGGAGTTAGCGTAGTCACAGTAATATTTGTATTAAAAGTGTCATTCTGTTTTTAATATGTGACGTAGGAGTTACAGGTGTTGTAAATACGCTGACATGGCTAATACTTCTAGCGCAGCTAACTCTTCTAATGTACCTGATGCTTCTAACTTGGCTAACACTTCAAATGTGCCTGACGCTTCCAACGTGGCTAACGCTTCTAACTTGGCTAACACTTCTAATATGGCTAACGTGACTAACGCTTCTAACATGGCTAACACGCCTAATTTAGCTAATGTTTCTAACGCTGCTAACCCTTCTAACATTGGTAAAGCATGTAACATGGCTGATGTTTTTAACATGCTAATACTTTTAATATGCTAATGCTTTTAACATGGCTTTAATGCTTTCTAATATGGCTAACGCTTCTAGGGTAATGCTTCTCACATAGCTAACGCTTTTAACATGACTAACACTTCTAAAGTGGCTAATCCTTTTAACGTGGATAATGCTTCTAATGTGGCTAACGCTACTAACGTGGTTAGCGCTTCTAACATGCCTAATGCTTCTAACTGGGCTACGGCTTCTAACATGGCTAACACTTCTAATTTGGCTAATGCTTCTAACGCTGCTAACGTTTCTAACATTGATGATGCATCTAACATGGCTGATGTTTTTAACATGCTAATGCTTTTCACATGGCTAACACTTCTAACTTGGCTAAAGCTTCTCACATGGCTAACACTTCTAAAATTGCTAACACTTCTTACATCGCTAACGTTTCTAACGCGGCTAACACTTGAATTATGGTTAAAGTTTAGCTGTGAATGATTGTATTTTTTTTTTACGTGTTACTAACAAGGTTAGGAGTTAGCATAGTCACTCTAACACTTGTTATAGCAGTATTGGTCATTTTTTTGTGTTGCAATCAAGGTTGGGAGTTACTAGTATTATAAATACTTTATTGTATATCATTTCCCCACTTTAGTATAAAGCCAGATTTCTCTTTTGCATCTATGTATCATTAAGATTTATTATGTTGTATGTGAGGCTGTGGGGTTGCATTGTATCTAATTTATAATTATTTTGTTCTTTTCGTCTTGCTTTTAGTTTTTAGCGTTGAGTCCCTCTAGGAAACATCCATATGATGCAGTCACTCCTTAACACTATGACCCTCCACTGACCCTGGAACAACCCGCTGAGTCAATCCCCTTATGGGCGCATGTAACTAAGGCTTTTTGTTTATTCATCTTTTTATTTCAGTTTAAGTTTCTTGTGTCTTCAGAAACATCTGATGTGAAACCATTCAGTCTTAAAGATTTTGACAAAACAAAAAAACTGTCAGACCAGAAACTGCTATGGAAGCTATATAAATGTATTTACTTAGCTTTTGAACAAAACCTTAAAAAATAGGAAAAGGTTAAACCAGACTTTGTCCTTCTGTTTAAACAGAATTTGAGAATTGAGAGGTGAAAGCACGCCGTCCAAACCTGCCTTTTATTTTGTGAGGACTTCCTGTCTGTTCCTGGGTAGAGGTGCATGTCTTCTTGTCACCTCGGATTCACCCGATTTCCTCTGTGAGCTGCAGCACTAAACTTTTGTGTCTTCAGGATTACCTTTCTATCACAGGATGAATGAAGTGTGAAAAGCAATCTGAGAATCACCGGGCCACAGATAAACAACTTCAACGGATGCAATTATGCCAACCACAGATTTTTTCCTGACCTTTATCCCCTCCGCCCGGCGGACGGCGTTTTGCCTCCATGACAGATTCCTTTTTGTTTCCGTGCATCTCCCGGTCCTCCGACAGTCGGAGAGCTGGCAGTAAACTGCTGAGCTGCTCACCTGTTTGACAGACAGCTTGACTTGGCTTGTTTTCTGTTTTTTTTTCTTCCCTTCCATCTCTTCCGTTTGTTGGTGTCGCTGTCAGAGCAGCATCCTCCTTGTTTGCTGGTATTTCTCCGTTTCTCTCAATCACTTGAATTTCCATCCGAGTTGTGAACCAAAGGAGAACTTTTGCTCTGCTCATTTCCTGGTCCAAAGGTTTAACAACCTGCGCTTTCAGTCACACACCTGTGCACATGCTTGTACGGTCATTTTTTTTTAACTCTCTGGCTCATTTTGCTGAAATAGCTGACAGATGTATTCAATGCCATTGACTCCAGCTTGGGTTTTCACGCTGCCTCTGCTGCTTGCATCATGTGCGCTTGAACATTTCTGACAGCTCGCCTGGATGCTTTATATTCATCACCTCCGCACTTTACTCGTACCTTTTGGTTATACAAACCGTTGCTATATGTCGTCTGTGTTTCGCAGAGGCTTCGTCTGCGGTTTCTGCTTGATACCCGGGGCTCTTTTATGCCGTTTCATCACATAACTAGGCTGCTCATGAAAAGGAGTTTTTGAATACTTCATCATCCAATACACATCATGAAGTTGAAGATTTGTTTGTAAATGTTCACCTTGACTGCGGTTTGATTCACAGATTCTATTGTGTTCTACTGCACTGATATGGTGGACTGGTATAATGACTTCATTTCAGCGGGTTGACAAAGAATCAGAGATGAGGTGAATCGCTGCTTTTGAAATCATTTTACGCCTGTTGTACGAACCGGAATACAGGATTACTTTAAAATAAAAAAAATAAATAAAAAACAAGCTTTACAGCCGTATAGCTACATGGTACATGAGTTTGATAGGAATCATCTTCAGTAGTGGGATGTACTCATGTGAAAGTCTGGATGAGTTTTAATATTTTGAATGTTGACACACCAAGCTGCTAGCATTAGCATGATGCTACAAAAAAAACTCGTTAGCATGTCAGGCTAAGCTAACAAAATGTATTCACGCGACGTCCTAATTCACTCACTATTTCACTATTTAAGACTATTTAAGTTTATTACATTTATTTATACCATGGTCTGGGTGAATATTCGATTCTGATTGGCTGCTGGGTGTGCATTAAAAACTGATAACGCACAGTAATAACGCACACCTAAAAAAGAAGTTCCGGTCACACAGACCAAACGTTCGATATCACTGCGCAGGCTTCTTTAAAACACTTTTTCCTTCATTGTCTGGACAAAACAAGCAGTAATGGATGAACTTTCTCTCTGAACTGATGCTTTATTCAACTTATTGTAGCGACCAGCATTTATATTCCTCTCCTTTTGTAAGGTAAATTAATATTGACAAATTGGTTATTCTCCTTCTAATAAAACACCACTCGACATGAAAGGTGTAGTCTTCTGTTTCACCACAAGAGGGAGTTTCTCATTTTAGAGCAGCTCAGAAGAACGAACCTGCCGTGAAATGAAACACAGACAGAAGCTGAATATGTTCTAGCTGCTCACTGAAGGATTAACGTCAGAAAAAGAAGAAAAATATCCTAATTTGTCCGGGTCTTTCTTTCAAAACAGCAACACTTTACCGCTGCAGCTGAGGTCTGTAACGGCTTCAGGCTTCATGCCGTGTTCCATATCACCGTGACAACAAACCGCATCACGGATCAAATAGTCCGCTTTGTGTGAAAAAATGAGCTAAACCAAAGAAATAACAAGAATAAAGTACTAAATATTGATTGAATGTTTATTTATTTTGTAAAGACCATGGTATAAGCGGGATAATACCCTCCGAAGAGTGCATTATGAGAAATTAACGCACTTCACGGAGGTGCGTCGGACGGTTTAAGCCTCCGCGTCGTGCGTTAATTTCTCATGCACACTTCGTCGGGTATTATCCCTTACATGGCGCCTTAAAATGACCTTGGTCGAACAAGACGCCGCACATCAAAAGTTCAAAGAACAATAAAATCACAGCTAAAAAGTTAAAAACAGATAAAAATAGAAATGAATTACATTGCATAAAAGACATAAAAACACCAGATAAAAGCAAAGATAAAAACAATAAAACACAGAGTTTCATGCCATGTCAAATGCCTGGTGGTAAAAATTTGGTTTAAGAAGTGTTTAAAAGGGATTTTAACACAATTTGGACTAATTTTTTTAATTTCCAAATATGACGCACCAGTTCGCCAAAGTAAAAACCTAAAAAATATAAATATTTCACTAAAAACTATTTGAGAATCCACTTTGTTCAGACGATGAAACTTGTATGATTTACAGTTCATAACTTGAATAACTTGCAATAAAGAAAAAATTTCTGGAAAAAAAATTGAGTTAGCAAAAACATGTTAAAAAGAGGAACCAGAGGAAGAATGGTGATTCTGACAAACAGCATGACTGAGTAGTAGCGTTTTATCTCTCTATGGAAGTCTATGGGATTTTGGATTTCTGGGAGTACTTCCTATTAGGAATCCAAGGGGGATTGTGGAACTGTGTCCAGTTTTGATATACAGTCAATGGTTGTAACACAAAAATAGTGACATGTAACAGATAAACATCGTGAAAAATGTCAATAACGCCTTACGCTACAGGAAAAGCTAAAATTGTACCGCTATACATTACTTTTGTAATGAGACATAACACAAATACTGTCTTCTACTTTGATGAATTTCATGTTTCTTCAAGTCTGGAGCTAAAACACACATTTGTATAAGTGATAGTTTACCCTATAAACCTCACTCCATTCTGAACCTGTTGAATATTTAGATAGCCGAGGTACGGCTAACCTTAATTTGTTTAAACTTTCTCACCAATGTGTTTTACATTTTTCACAGAAATAAGCCAACTTAGGTCAGACCTGCCTGAGGCCAATAACAATGTTTGGAGTATCACTGTTTAAATTCAAAGCTCCGGCCAGACCAAGTTGACATAAATCCAGGGGGTGTGTACATTCGAGAGTCATTTAGGTGGTGACTCCAAACACCGACTCGTCTACAAAAGGCCACATTTGTGGTCAAGTCAGGAAAGTGACTCCAGGGCATGTTTAGCTCAGCCGGCTTCAAAGGCCCCGTCCTGTAAGGGTTTCGATTTTTTGATGTGATCTGCCAAAGCCGCGCAGATAGAAAGTCATCGTGCATGCCGAGCACAAACCGGAGTCGTGTCGGGGGACTTCAGAGATGCATCTCCACCAAATTTAGGAATCAGGCTCCCATGTCTTTGAGCAAGTCCTTTTTCTCCACTCACTTCAAACCTTGGATCCATTTTCTGTCCATCCCTGTTTTTGTAATGTGGAAGAAAAAGAACAAACTTTGAGCAGAGAGAATATTAAACATTTGATCTGAGAGGATCACGCTGATAATAAAATCCCTGGGCTGTCATCAGTAGAATTTAGATGTCTGCTGTTGCTGGAAGAAATAGAGATAAATATGCCATGGCTGGGGATCTATCTTGTTTCTTCCGCTGTGAGCCAAGATAAAGCACCTTTCCTGTTATGCAGGTTCACACACACACAGTCAGACAAGTACGTTTTACCTTTTCTGTGTGCCATTTTTCATTTTTTAATGAGTGGCTTTGATTCGCAGCCGTCACACAGGAAGAAAACCGGCATTGTTCATTCTCCAGAAAAAGTGCTTCTATGCAAAACCACCCCATCTGTAAAATGCTTTCAAAATAAAAGATGTCTAGTTTCTGCACACAAATGCAGCGGAAGTTGCTTTGTTTGCTCGTCGCATGTGTGTATAGACTGGTACACGTTCTGGACTCGTGTCTAAACCGGTACAAAAGGATCAGAACTGTAACGGCGTCACCAAGATAAATGGGTATGAGTCATTTCCTCAATGGGTGATTAGCACGCTCACGTGCACGCGGCGTAGAAGCAGGCTAATGGCCGCCGTCCGTCTTTTGAAACCAAAAATGCAGCAGATGATTGTCGAGTCTAGACCGTCCACATGGATGTGCCTGTCCATAAATTTCACATTAAGGTCATGGTTAGTGTGTGACATGCAGATGAATGAGGTTGGGGGGTGCGAGTTTGCACGCACGTTGGGCTCTTTGGTCTTGTAGATGAGGAACCGCCCCCCTATTGTCATGCAGGGCTGCAGAGATGCCGTTCGACTTTTTCCACAAACCAATGACTGTATAAGACAGAGGTTTCAAACCGGCGCCCTGTGGGCCATTTTTGGCCCTCAAGTTAATATTTTGTGGCCGCCGCCTTAATATGGAAGTTCAACGTCTACTAAGGAATATCTTCTGCAACAAACGTGTTCAGTAGACATAGATGATGGACCAAAGATATAGAGAGTGCACACAAAAGCATATATTTGGCACAAATGTAACCCCCATACACCCCAGACTTCAGTGGCCCCCAAGGTAAACTGTGTTTGAGGACCCTGGTATAAGAGAACGTGACCATCTCACGTTCCAAACAGGAAGTACCCACTGGCTCCAAGAAACGTCGGTTCTGATCTGTGGCAGTCCTAGTAGACCTTTCTTTTGTCTTGTTGACAACTGGAATGGAACAGATCCAATGCAGACAGTGGACACGCCAAAAGATCAGTCATTGTTTGACTTCTGCCAATTCACTTCCTGAATGGCGGTGAGGATGTTCACGGAGTTGGTAGGCCGTCACCTGAAAGGGGTCTACACCAGGGATAGGCAACTCCTGGCCTCGAGAGTCTCATTCCTGCATGTTTTCTAACATACCCTCCTGCTACGTCCTACTGCTGGACCTTTTTCCATCCAGTCCTGCTCACCTGGCAGGTGTGGCCAATGTGCCTTAATTGTCACCTGCTGGCTATTGAAGACGGAGGAGGCCACAGCAGGGTAGTATTTGGGTTTTACTTCGAGTTGTGCTGGGTTTTGTTATTTTAGTTTGTGGTTGCACCTTGGTAGTCTTGATTTGCGGGCTTTGTTTATTTGTTTTCTTTAGGTAGACTTTGGTTAGGCAGCCTTTAGCAAGGAGCTGCTGACTCGGACGGTCGACATGGCTGGGTCGGTAGTCTGCCTGACTTTTTTATTTTTGATCAAGGTCCCAATTCCCTTTTGTTTGTTTGTTTTTTGAACCAGCACAATAATTATTCATTTTTTGTACTTTCATTTCAGGACACAGGATTTCCTTTATTTAATAAACTGTGTTCCTTTTATTCTCATTGATGTCCAGTTTTTGTTGTTGTCTCATTTAGTATTTGTCCTCCTAGACCCGAGGTTTACCCATAGGGGACGTCACACTTCCTCTGGCACGTTCTAATTGTCTGTATACACCTGAACCAGGTAATCAGTCATGAGTAGGGTTTGAATATCTGGAAATCCTACAGACGCTGCGGCCCTCGAGGCCTGGAGTTGCCTATCCCAGGTCTATACAGTCAACGGTTGGATCAAAGATGGAGCGGCCATGTTGAACGTACGTCCCTACGTCCTGTGTTTCTATGTGAACCGGCATCTCCACTCCAAAGTCACCGGGCGCCGCACTGCACCTGCGCATGTTCGCGGTGCAACTTTGATGATGGATTGGGGTCGCCGAGGGTCAGGGGGTTGGGACGCCGCCGCCGAGATGAACAGCTGCGCTCGAGTCGAGGGCGGGCGTTTCATCACCTCTTTTCACACCTAAATGAGGCAAATCAATTCACGTCTGCCTGCATACGTGTCTAAATACACGTGTTCTAATGACATGCAAGGAATCCGAGCTTGTTTTGATCATTTAAAGCCTTCCACTGATGAGATCATCAGCGCGTCTTGTTTCATCCTTTCAACTTTCTGGGTTTTATTTCACATAGCTGTCAGTTTCATAAGGTCTATTACCTCTACAGCCGCCTGTGGTCTACCTGCACCCCCCCCCACATAAACGGACCGCAGAGAGTGCCCATTCTACCACTGTAATACACAGAGAGCGAAGGCACTTTTCCCACAATAGTTTTGCTGTATAGATTATCCACCCTTCATTGATTCCTGAGCTTTCTGGGAGCCCTGAGGTGTGTCTCGGCTTCCCAGTGTGTGATGCTTTCACTGCGAGCCTCTTTCTCACGCTCAACCAACTTTATGTATTCACCCATAGATATAAACACCACTCTCCTGAGAAAAGACTTGTTCTTTCTTCTCATTGTCTTGCTCCTTTACTCTCTGTATTTTCATCCCTAGCTCTCATATGCTTCACTTGGCTCATATTTTTTTCTCTTTTTTTTTTTACCAATTTCAGCTTATATCTGCCTTTCCAACACAACTCAGCTTTTTTATTGATGTCCATTGAAGCTACTTCATCTGAGCGCGAGGTGAAAAGGCAGAAAGAGTGAACAGACGTGAGGTCTCTTATTTTCTATGAGAAAAAGCATCATTCAGGATGAAGTACAAGTGTTTGAACAGAATTTGTTAGCATTACTCTCCCAGAGGTCGAGCATGAAGGATCAGAAACTCTTGACTGATAGAAAAGCAATTGCTTGAATGTGTTTAAACGAAGCCCCCACATCTCCATCCGGACTTTTAAAGCAAACCAAAAAGGGCCAACTGTTGCAGTTCCTCAAATGACCACTAGAGACGGGTTTTAGAAGGGAGTCATTTCCCAATGTGGAGGTGGTTTTTTCGTACAGAAACATTTGAGGCAAAAATGCTTGAAAAATTACCAAAATTTACACATACCTAGTATCTAAATATCAATTTGAGGAATTGTGAAGGACCTCACCCCCAAAATAATGACATCATGGTGGGCGAAACCGTAAAAAAAACAAAAATGAATGCTTACGGAGCCAAAACCTTTTTTTTTTTTTTCCAAAATACACTAATGAAAGCAAAACACACGTCATCCAAAGGAAGTTTTGAAATTATTACAGGATGGCCACATGATCTAGGTCTTGGTGGCCATTTGTGGCAATGTGAAAATCGATTTTCACGTTAAGATCCCTTAATGAAAACGTTTCTTTAAGGGATCTTAACGAAATTTCAAACACAAAGTCAGAAACAAAGATCCACCAAACACCAAGAAGTCCCACACTGACAAAAATTTCATCGAACACCAAGAGAAACAAAACCAAATTGGCAGCCAAAGTCTTCAACCACCACAGATTTTTTGTGGAACTTTAACCTTTGTAAGAGGCCGCCATCTTGAATAAAAAAAAAAAAAAACTTTCATTGATCATCTTCTAACTTTCTGGGAATCATTTGGAAGCAATTTAAGACTGAATGTTGCAATTAGAAGTTATAGATTGGGAATTGTATGCAGATGGGGTGCTAGCAAAAGTGGCGTTCTCCTGGAAAACTGTGAAAATATATATATAAATATATATAAAAAGAGATTGAAATCTTTGTTCTTTTTCTCATCCAATAAACTCTCATGACTTCTTCTCCAGTCCTGGCAGTTCTAACGCAGCCCTCGATTTCCTCACACCTCAAATGAAGAACATGCATTCTGTATGTTCTTTGAGGAGTTAATGGCTGAACACGGGGAGACTCTAACGGGGGTTGCCATAACAACCAAGGAGCCACAGAGGTTGTCGAGGTTAACACGAGTGCTCTCCAGTTAACAGCTTGGAGTTCGATGACATTTTGACACCCTGAACCCTCCAGCAGATGTGAACATGTGGCGTTTGCCAGAAGACCAACAGGGTGAAATATGAAAATGTAAACCATCATCTTTGTGCAGAGAAACTTTGGAACAAACCGCTTTTTCTCTTAGCTCTGTGATTCGAATAAATGAGCCCTTAAACTGAAAAATCCATGGATTAATTAGCGATAACTTGAGAGCTGCTATTAGGACTGATTGGTTAATAATTAGGAAGGAACATTTCTCACAGCTTGTGTAAATATTTTTGCAGCAACTTAAACAGTGTAGGAGACAGCTGTGTACTTTTTCACGAGTGTTTGTTGGTTTTGACCGCACACCATTTAGTGAGGCAATGCTATGCTAACTCTAGAGGGATCCATAAAACAAAAAATAATCAACGTTTAGTTAAAAAAACAACTTATTCATTAGAAACTGTAATTTATTTAAAATAATTGTGTCATTATAATACTATGTATTGCTTAATCTGTAGACGACAGTTTGATATTTGCTCACAAAGTTAATTTATTGTGACTTTTAGCTCGTTCTGTTCTTTCTAACTGGCGTTCTTTCACCTTTTGGAATTCTTAAAATGGCCAAAAAGTTTCTGTACCACAATTTTTAGACCAAATGTTAACATAAAATCTTTAGTTTTCCACGAGATCCCCTGTCATCAATCGCAATATCCACACACAAAGAGCAGAAAATATTTAATGAACTCACTCCGGTTATCTTATACAGACTATGATTGCAACAACAACATCCCCCTGAAACTCAACCTTTATTTATTTAGCACTTATTTTACACCGTAACACAAATTTCTGTACTAAAATTAATTACTTTGAATCATTTAACATTCTTAACACACACTGGAGCTATAGCTGTAGTGTTAACGTTCTTTCAATCATCAAAACTCTTCAACTGTTCAGACCATCAAAGTCATTTTGGTTCAGGATCCACATTCAACCCGTCTGATCTGAAGTGGGTCGGACCAGTAACATAATAGTAAAATATGTAACCTTGTTTTGTTTTGTTTTTTTCTCAACTGGGGAAAAAACGCCTCAAACAACCCAGTACTAGTACTAATACTAATAGTCTTATTATTTTTACATTTTTGACAATGACATTTTGTTAATTGTGGTGTCACACCTGATCATTTTATATTAACTTCACAGTGGTTATGTTCGCAGGGGACCAAACTGCATCTTACCCAGAAGTGGTACGCTCTGGAAAAGAAATGTTGATTATTTCTTGATCTCTTGTTATAGCGGTATTTCATTTTCTTTGCTTTATGGGGTAAGATAGCTGTCAAAAAGAAACATATTCATAAAGTATATTTTGTATTCACAAAAAGAAATTCCTATTCATAAATACAAAGTTGTTCAAAAATGTATATTTTGTGCCAAACTTACATAAAAAATGCGAATACAACATTTATTTTATGTTTAACATGTCTCTTTTGAATACGAATTTTCCTCGTTTTGAATACGACTTCTCTCTGTCTGACGTAGTTTTGACAGTTAGGTAACAGGAGAAATCCGTATCCAAGACAGAGAGAAGTCGTTTTCAAAATGAGGAAAATTCGTATTCAAAAGAGACATGTTAAACGTAAAAATAAATGTTGTATTCATATTTTTTATGTGAGTTAGGCACAAAATATACATTTTTGCACAACTTAGTATTTATGAATACAAATTTCTTTTTGTGAATACAAAATATGTATTTATGAATATGAATTACTTTTGGTGAATATAAAATATGATATATGAATACGTTTCTTTTTGACAGCTATCTTACCCCATATTGCTTCCCCTAGAGGCAGAATTGTGTATTGCAGCCGTTTCTTTAAAGAACCGTAACTCCTCACAGGAATGGGCTGGAAACTTACTTTTTTCAACATCCTTAAATGTTTTTCTCTACGTGACTGGACTGGATGTCTGACACTCCTGGTTTAGACAAATATCTTAATGTGGAGAAAAGCAGCCGATATGAAAAGCCACTTTTCGTTGATCACTTAATCAGAGAGTGTGTGTTACATAGGGATATCTCCGGTGGTAAAGGGTCAAAAGTACACCTCACTTACGAGATGATGATGAAGTTTGGACTGTGAGTACACAGGAATTGGTGATATCTGATTATTTGTAACAAAACTTTTATTTTTAAAACCTTTAACATTTCATCCTCTGCTGTTTGCTCAATCATTTTGGGATAAATGTTCTTTTCTATAATTTCCCTCGTCTGTAGAGTGTTTACTGTTGTCATTCAGCACACAAGTATGTATTTATTCAGCACTCCCAGATGCTCCCCCCCTCACAACAGCTTATTTTAACTCTCATTACACTAATGGCTGCTGTCAGCATTTTAACTGCAACTTCTGCTATTTTTGTTCTGGAAGTTGCGGTTCTTATGACAACAATGCAGGCGCAATCATCTGTCTTTATACTCCCCTAAAATGGGACGCGTTTGCCACATTTCAGAGAAGTCTTCGTGTGAGGACGACAAAATACATTTTTTTAATCAAAGCCAGGAAGTGGGAATCAGCATGTCGTGTGGTCTGGTTTCGACTTCACCAAGAACATGAATGTCAGCCACATCAGTCCTTAAAGTTGTGTTGGAGCGCGACCAGACTCAATCAGCCGCTGGCTCCAAATCAAAGCTCTGCCTCGTCCTTCGAAAACCATCAACTCTTCCAGCCTGAAAGAGTTCAGCTCTGCGGGGAAAAAAGAGTCTGTCATTGTTCTGAGAACACCTGCTTTTCATTGCGTTTGCGCTGTCTTTGAATTTGTTTTCCACCACAACAGTTAGTGACTTTCACCAGCCGTCCTTCCTCTTTGACCTCTTTTGTAGTCAGATTCACTTCACTGTTGCTGTAGCTTCTCCAAAGAGCGGCGTGTTTGTTTGCTGCAAACCAAAGGGTTATGAAACAGAGGCGTTAATGAACGTGTCTGAAGTTCTCAGAGGAACAAGTTTGTTTACAGAGGCTACAAATACATGAACAACAACTCATGGTTACTGCAGATGATTGATCATTTATTGATTATGATCCATCGTCAAAATGCAGGTTCCCTTTTGCAGTTTTGGTGATTTCTTTTTAGTGCCTTTCTTATTTTTTACAATGCATTGTGTTCTGTAGACCTTACCTTGGTCTGTTAATCTCTTCAATGCTGTGTCTCCTGTACGGAATTCATTGCGTTTGTCAAATGTGCGTACATTTTTGATTGCGGTCAGATCTTTGTTTTCTTAACACAATACAGGACTTTTTTTTCTACAAAAGTTTGAACTTTAAGAGTTTAAATACAGTGTAAAATGTTTGTGCCTGAGAAAAGTGTAACAAGGAGTTTTACCAGTTTCACACTTGAAGACGGGTCACAATTGATCCAGTTTAACATGTGAGTATGGGTCGAACTTGACCTGATTTCACAGCTGAAGATGGGTCAAAATAGACCCAACTTAAAACTTTAACATTGGTTAGTATAGATCCAGTTTAAAAGTTGAACATGGGTCAAAAATGACCCAGTTTCACACCTGAAGACAGATCAAATTGGACCCAGTATAATACTTTGGTAAGGGTCAAAACGGACCCAGTTTCATACTTGAATTTGGGTCAAAGTTGACCAAGTTATTCTTTTGAAGACAGGTTAAAACGGACCCAGATTTATACTTGAATATGGGTCATAATTGGCCCAAATTCCCACTTGAATGCCTGTCAATTTTTACCCAAACACAATATAAGGTGTTAATCCAAACTTGAACAAAAGACAGTCACCAATAAGTCAGCCAACTTAGTAAATCCTCCCTAACTGACTTCAGTTCACTCACTTTAGGGCGCCCATGGCGCCCGAGTGGTTGACCTCTGATTGGATGATTGCAGGTCCTGTCCCCGCCTTTCCCGCCCATATGTCAAAGAATCCTTGGGCACTGAACCCCACATCACTCCTGGGGGTTATAGGTTGGTGCCAGCTCACACATCAGTGTGTGAATCCATGCGTGGGACTATGAAATGCTTTAGATCTACTGTTAAAGTATTAAAGTGCTATATTAGTATGCTCCATTTCTCCAATCCTTAATGTTGCCCTGAGTAATACTTTTAACAAACCTCATTTTTTTAATTGTACATGATACATTTTTTTTTCAAATTAGGAGTTCTAAAATGACACATGAATGAAATTAAATACTGTTGACTCAAGTTTAGCGGAAGGACAAAGCTTTAACCACTTGAAAATAGTCTCCAGTCGCCTTGAAAACCCATGTAAACTCTGAGGTCTGCTTTGATTATCATGAACCCGAAGTCTTCTCCTCTCCAAACTTCCTCCTTACTCGAGTTGTCTCCTCATCTTTTCATCTCTGAGCCACTCGCTCTTCATTTATTCATCCTTGCCTTCTTCTTATTCCTCCGCCTTCTTTATCCTTCCATTCCTCTTAGCCAAATCTTTGTGTCATCTATTCAACCGTTCCCTCTTCCCTTTCCTCCCTGTCTCCTGTCATTAGTCACCATCTGAGGCTCCAGCATTAACATGGAGAACATCAGCAAACTCCACCGTAAGACCAGTTTTCCTGGCGTTTGCCGCTGACCTTCGACCCGCAGGTTCACCAGCACACGCGTCACCTCAAATTATTGACATGTTAGCAAACAGTAGGAAGGCCGTTCTATGGCGCTGAAGCTCCACGCGTGCGCCTCACTGCACAGAACTCGGCATTCATCCGGGCAGCCATGCGTGCTGCAAACATCCAAGTCCCTAAAGACGCTCCAGGCTGAAGTCAAGTGGAGACACAAACACGACTAATGTTACGTCCCAGCGGAGCGTCCGCCTGCTTCTGCGGTGTTACTGCTCTGCTCAAATGAGGCTGAATCAGCTGTGCGTGGGAGGGATTAACACCAGCATCAACTTCCTGGTTCCTGATTTCTTAAAAGAAGTCCAAAGACAGTGCTTATTGGGCACTAGCCCTATCAGTTTGAGCACCAACCCTGTCACTTTGGGCACTGGCCTTTTCATTTTGGGCACTAGCCCTATCAATTTTAGCACTAACCCTATCGTTTGAGCACTAGATCTATCATTTTGGGCACTGACCATTTAATTTTGGGCACTGGCCATTTAATTTTGAGCACTGGCCTTTTTATTTTGCGCACTAGCCCTATCATTTGAGCACTAGATCTATCAATTTGGGCACCGGCCCTTTCATTTTGGGCACTAGATCTATCATTTTGGGCACCGGCCCTATCATTTAGGTGACTGGCCCCCTTTCATTTTGGGTACTAGCCCTATCAATTTTAGCACTGGCCCTTTCATTTTGGGCACTAGATCTATCATTTTGGGGACTGGCCCTTTCAAAAAGTGGACTTCTTTCTTGAAACAACAACCCTCTCCGTTCTAGGCTAGAAAGGAAACTTGTAGAGCGTCCTCCCACAGAAAATAAATCCGAGCTCTGAGCGTCTGTCGGCTCTCAAGCTCAATAAACAAGAGGGACAACCTGATTAAGTCTCATTTAGTGCGGAGACGTGGGCCTAATGAGGAATATTGCTTTCAGCACGTTAGAAATAAACAAAGGCGGTATAAAACAGAAGCCGAGCGTTATTCACCGGAGAAGCTCCTCAGATTGAGAGCAGAGGTCGATGAGGCGTTCCTCGCATGTCACCTTGGAAGTGGTCGCTGTTGTCAAAGAGGATCCCGGTAGATTGGCAAGCTGCATTGGAGAGCTTACTGTATGTAGGTTATGCGTTTTAGGGGATTTGTGCTGCTGCTGTGACCTTGCCGGGATGCTTCGCGGATATGCAGCGCCACTTTCTGCTCTTTTCCACCTGCTTTCCTCTCTGTCTACTACCTTAAAACCATCTATTTCAACCATCCACTCCTTTTTTTGTACTTTATCTGTGACTGTTTGAAGTTCTAGCAGCAAGCTGGGAAGGGTTGGACGCATGTTTGGCTGCAGGACTGCTTGTTTGACCGTGATGTCAGACTGCAGAAAGTTTGCTACGTCTTTCTGGAAGCATGTGTTTTGGAGTATGTGTGTCATTTAACGGTTCATTAGGGAGCATTAGGCTTTAACTGCTGCAAAGTCAAATTTGTACACACACACACTTAGACAGGCACACACTCGGCATGGCGCTTCCCCACACAGGTTCGAGTTCAGAAACAATCACAAAAGCCTTGGGAGGAGTTGCCGGAGGGCAGCTGGAGCCGCAGCAGGTTGAGCATGCCTAATGAAAACTTAATGCTCATTGGCGAGGATTGCCACTGAGCTCCTCTCCGAGGATTAAAGACTACATCGACTTCAAGCCAACGTGGAGATCCGTGGGGGCTGCAGTCAAAGTGCTGCGTTTCAGAGCCTCGGAAACCAACAAAACTGCTTTTAGGGCCGGATTCTGCACGTACGTCTCTATCCCACTAAAACTGGAGAGTTGGGAATTGATCTGGAATTCTGGGGAAGAAGCAAAATAGGAATTTGGTCCAACAGGGGTTGGGATTCCTGGAAAAGATGGTTGTGTTCCACTTTTGGTTGGAATCTGACTTTTTTTCCAAAGAGTTGAAGAAGATCTCATGGTAACACTTTGCTATGATTGTCGTTACACCACGGTCTGGGCGAATACTCAAATCTGATTGGCCTAAATGCCAATTGATAACATACACTTGGAACATAAGTTTATATACAGTAAGTTATTCCACAGTTTATCACAACACCAAGACACTAACAATAATCCCTCTCTGTTTTATGACGGACCTCATAGTATCTAGTATCAAATTTGACCATCAACGATAATTAATTTTAAATGATTAATTGCAGGCCTGCACGATATATCGCAAGTGTAATCAGTGTGTGCGATACACAATGACTTAAATTCAGATAAATGGTTACTTTAAATATTTATACACATGCTAAAACCATCTTATAGCAGCTTTGGCTAATTTGACATCTACTGAGGTCTTTATGGAGTTTAGCTTGACTAATTTAGTTTACTGACCACATTAAACTTTGATCCTAGTCTGTAATCTTCACAACTTGATGCTTAAATCAGAACCTTTTTGATTTTTTCTGTCCATCATGTCACATCTGAGATGTTGCCTAAATAGCGCAGACAACATAACACTTGAACCGTTTATGTGATCAAAGTGGATCAGCTGATTCTGATGCTGAGAAATCCACCGATGTCAGCACACGGCTGAACTACGTTAGTTTTGTAAACGGTTGAAACGTTACAGTAGAATCTCAACACTGGAGCTAAAGCTCCGGTATTAAAGGGTTAAACAGGAATAAAGGCTTTCATCCAGAGAATGAAACCATGAAACAGATATGATGCTTCTTCTGTTCTGTTCTTTCTGCTTAAATAACATTTCTGTTCTTGTCAACAGCAATTTGTCAAACGAGCGTGGAAGGGAACTTCCTCCTGTTGTTTGGATCGCGTCTATTTCCAGCTCTGCAGCTCTCATTAATCCAACTTTGATGGAACGTTTCTAATATTAGAGACACGACAGAGGGATGATGGCAGCGAGAGATTAACAAATCTAGTGATATGATAATCCACGCTTGTTTTCTGAGGTCGGGGACGAGTAAATAAGCAGATTATTTCGATCTGCACCGACTAATTATGAAGAGATTTTAGTCCAACATCACAAATGTCATGACATCACAACCATGCCAACTGACATAACATGGACAACAAAATATAATCCAGATTACAGCAGTAACTAAAAAACTTTGAATAAATAATTGTTAATAAGATTTAATTTTATTTTTTAATCGTGGATCATTTTTAATAAATCATTTTTTCATTCAATGGATTCATTAACGAAAACGTCCGGACTGAAAATGTTTAAAACAAACAGAAATAAAACAGTAAATCAGAATAAAGTATTAAACTTATTATTATTAATGAACATTTAAGAAAATTTAGCACAAATTAAAAAAAATAAAGTCTAAATAATTTCATGCCACACATTAATGCACCCACATTTCAAATAAAATTAATAGTTAAATTCACCACAAATGAATAAATCAATACATATCATCACCCATCTGTCCTTTTATTCACATACCATTGATTCATCCATCTTTACCATTATTTATTCATCCTGTCATCATTACTACTGCAAAAACAAGATGATTTGTTTTCTTGTTTCAATTTGTATAACAGAAAAAATAGATTTAATATGAGACGTTTGAGTATTTATTCAGTAATAATACTAAACGGTGCTGTAGGGTTACTGCTGTTTCCTCACCGTGAGAAGGTCCTGGTTCAAATCCCAGTTGTGTCTCTTCAGCGTGTTGTTTACATGTGTGGGTTTTTCCAGACACTCCGGTTTCCTTCCACAGTCCAAAAACATGATTCATGGGTTGATTGACGCCGAAGTGTCCCTGCAGGTGATTGTGTGGCCCTGTGGCGGACTGACCCTCACCCAACATTAGTCAGGATAGGCTCCAGCAACACAGTGACCCCGAAAAGGATTCAGCTGAGTCAGATGGATGGATGGATGTACCACATGTGTGTATGGATGAAAGGATGAAGGAAGAATTAACGGAAGAACAGGTGGATGGAGGAACATAATGAAGGAAAGAAGGAATAGGTCAATGGTCAAATAAACGGATGGAAACCAAGATGGATGAATGGATTGATGAATATTTAGATGGATGGATGGATGGATGGATGGATGGATGGATGGATGGCTTGGTGAATATTTAGATGGATGGATGGATGGATGGATGGATGGTTGGATGGATGGATGGATGGATGGATGGATGGATGGATGGATGGATTGATGAATATTTAGATGGATGGATGGATGGATGGATGGATAGATGGATGCACTGATAGATGATTAGATGGATGGATGGATGGATGGATGGATGGATGCACTGATAGATGATTAGATGGATAGATGGATGGATAAATGGATGGAATGATAGATGTATTGATGGATGAATGGATGAATCAATTGATGGATGGATGGATGCATTGACTGATGGATAAATGGATGGGTCAAAGGTCAAACAAATAAATGAATGAATAAATGGTTGGATGGAGTTGGAGAAATATTTGGTGGACGGATGAAACTTGCTGTTTATAAATTTGATTCACTTCAAATTGTAACATTTATTCCACATTTATCTGTTTAAGTTTTGTCTCATGAAGTTAGTTTGGTTCTTTCTCTATTTTTATTTTTCAAAAGATCCTTGAAGACTGAAACTTTCTTTCGTCATTTATATAAAAAAGTGAATTGACACATTTCAAACTTATTCATTACTTGGTTCTTTATTTTGCATAATTCTAATAAGAACGTTCTCCTGTTTGGATCTCTCATATTTAAGGTTAATTTTCATGAAACCTAAACACATTTTCAGACTAAAAAGGGGATTATGGGTAAGAAAGCCGTCTTCCTCTGCAGGTTAGTTAGCGGATGACAGCATCAGATCCTCTCTGCGTCCTAAACAACAAGCTCAGTGTGATATTTGAAAGGTAGATATGATGCTTAACACGCCGACACATTATCGCGCTCCGTCCCTGCGGCTGCCGAGCTTTGCATAAAGAATGCAAAACAACAATAAAGTCTTCTGGGGATGTGTGTATTTATCTTCTCCTGACATTTACTTTCTTCCACTATTATTATTTTCCACACATATACAAAGGGAGGACTTTCATATTTTTAGACTCAACACAGCCATCTATCTTCCCTGCGTGACGCCTCGCCGTTCTCGCCGTTCCAAGGTCTCAGTCACATTGAGCGTCTCGTGCGGGGAGGCCATCGTTGTGGCGGGATAGATCGGCAGAATAACCATTCGTCCTTGTCAAAAACAGAACACACACGGACAAAAGGGTGCGCCCCGCACTTGATGGCAAACACGTCACTAAATCTGAAAAAACGCCATCCTGGTGCCGGAGATGAAAGAACGCATCCGAGACTTTGCTGGGATTAAATCAGGGCCGACATGCGAGTCATGTCTTATGCATGTTGGCTGCATTAAAGAGACAAGCTCGCAGGGATCACAACATGTTAGCTCAGATTAGTGCTCAGCCATGTGGACAAGCTAGCCGTGTAGAGCAGCATCAGACGAGCGGAGTCCGGCGTGCACTGCAGCTCTGAGAGCACTTTTTATTTTTAGCTTTTGACTGAGAGCTCCTCCTCTGGGGTTTGGGTTTTAAACGAGTGAGTAACGGTCTGCAAGGCGAGCCGCTCGCAGCTGGGTCACTGAAGGTGGCAGGGAGAAAGGGGCGGAGCCTGGAGCTGTCAGACGTTCCTCAATGAGAGTGGGATCAGCAAACATCAGAGTTTATCATCCAACTTCAGGACACTTGACAGAAAACTTACATTAATACTGCCTGGTGACTGCGTACTAGTGGTGTTAGAAAAATGGACACGATGAAATATCGCGATACTTAACTACACGATACTTGTATCACAATAAAAGTAGACAATATTTAATCAAAATTTAAACGTGTTTCCGTGTCTTACTTTTGTTTTCCACTGAAACCCGATTGGTAGTTGGCAGGACATCACACCACGCCTCCTTAAGCAGCTGTACACTACAACAAACTATCATGATAACCATCTTGAGTTAAATGCTGAGTCATTGTTACCTGATCAGAACCACTACAAGTTAAATAAGACAGCTACAACTTCATTCTAAGTATAGGTACTGAACCCTTTGTGCCAAGCTGTCTTGGGATGTATCGTGATACATTTCGTGATACGTATGGTATTGCCAGACCCTTGCCAATACGCACCTGCTTACTGCACATGTATTAAAGTCAAGGCCCGGGGGCCGGATCCGGCCCTCCGGGTAATTATATCCAGATCATTTTATTTTAATGTTATTAATGGCCCGATGTTATCTTGCGCTCATTTCTAACTTGTATGATTTTAACAAATAATATCTTTACGGAGAGTAAAATATTGAAAGTTATTTAAGGTTTAAGTTGATTTATTCTGGAACAACATTACTGTCTTTTTATTATCAATAAATCTGATTCTGATAGCTCTCTCAACAATTTGGGGATTTACTACGATTTTTTAAGCTATTTTGGAGTTAAGCCAACATGTTAGCTGTTTTGGCTAATTTAGGCTTTTATTTTATAGTTGTTTTGGCCGTTTGGAGTTAAGTTAATGTTTACACACCAGTTGTTTTGGCTAATTTAGGCTTTTATTTTATAGTTGTTTTGGCCGTTTGGAGTTAAGTTAATGTTTACGCACCAGTTGTTTTGGCTAATTTAGGCTTTTATTTTCAGGTTTTTTTTTTAGATGATTTTGAAGTTTAGATATTTTTTCAACTACATGCACGCTGTTTGGTTAACCCAGGATTTTTTTATTTTTTTTTAGTGTTTTATGGCTAATTTGGCATTTAGCTAATATTTTAGCTGGCTATCAGCTTCAATGTTTTTAGCAACCAATTTCAGCATCTTCAGCTGTCAGCAGTAGGATCTTTAGCGGCCAAATTGAGCTTACAGTATTAACACTAGCATTATCACAGGTAATGCTATATATCTAGTTCGTAATTATGTTAAAAAGTTACGGTTATAAAGTTTTCAAATTTTAGTTTTAGAGTGTTCAATAAATGTTTATCCTGTTCGGCCCGTGACCTAAGGTGTGTTTTGGATTTTGGCTCCTTGTACGATTGAGTTTGACACCTCTGACTTACGGTCATCGTGGATCTAAGACCACATCTTCATCACACGACACGAAAACTTTTGATTGTATCAGAGAAGTGGACTGAGTGTGACATCATCCACAGGAAATGACGTCCGTCTTGTTCCAACAAAATGATGTCTATTCAGTCATTGTTTTTTTGCGATACGGACGTCGCCATGTTGGAACCAGAAATTACCAAAACGCCACTGCGCGGCGACCTAAATGAAAGTATTTTAGTATATTTAGTGACACAGTGGCATTTGTGATCAGGCAATAGTATTTTTACCCGCTGCTTTTGGCCGCAGAGGTTTTCAGAAAAAGTTACAATCAACTCGATTCATGAAATGAGTGGTCATACCCAGCCCTGTAAAAGAGTCGGCCATGCTGCCCGCCGGATGACCCTCATGACCATTTATGACCATTTTCAAAAAAAAAAAAAATTGGGCGGATGGATAAAAAAAATATTTTTTTGTAAAATTTGATTATAATTTTATATTTTAGCTGCATTTTGGGAGCTAAAAACAAAGTGATTTTGCTCAACTGTATAAAAGTTTCTGAACTTAAACTTAATCACAGCTTAAGGAGGCGTTTTAATTACGGTTTAAAGTAAAGAATTCAGCTTCATTCGGTTCACAGCAGGATCCGTATTTCAAAGCTTTTCTACCTCTTAAAGTGTCTGAAGTGGCTCTTTTGACTTCCTGTCGTTTATTTCTTTTTTTGCTTCTGTTTTCTCCTTTTTACTCTTCCAGCTCCCATTCCACCTTAACAGAACATTTTTTTAGGTTTTTCACAGATTAAGAGTTCGTATTAAACATTGCACTTTGCAGCAGAGGAAGCATCTCTGTGATGCTGCTGACAGCAAACATGTTTGTTTGCTCCCGTTAGCATGTTTCTACATGACAGATGGAGGACTAAAATAACCTCAGGATTTCTGCTGCGGCTGAACTCCATTGATCAAATGCAAACACAAACCGTTTTTTTACATAATATTCAAAATGATGAGCAAACACTATGCATTCTGATGCTGTCTCTATTTTTGTGGAATAAACATATATATATATATACATTTTAAGGAAAAACACAAATATATTAATTACAAGTAAGAATTGGCTCCCAAGTGGGACAAAAATCACCCAAATTACCACAAAATTTGCTGGAATTAAGCTAATTATTGTTTTATTTTTACATCTGCCACCATGACAACCACATAAAAAAAACAAAAACCAACAACTTCTACAAATATTTGAGAAGTTTTGGTGAATCCAGTGTTGAGGATCTTTGAATCACCTTAACTTTTTAACTGTTTATGTAATTAGTGTCATTCCAATAGATTCTGGAAGCTGAGAAAAGCAGCTTTGCACTGATATGTGACACTTGACAATAATGAAATCTGAAACGAAAATCTGCTGATTCTGTCCCTGAAAAGTGGCCTTGTGGTATTTGTGTAAAAGATAAAAGAATTGCCTTATGTCAAAGAGTGTGTTATTCAGATTAATGTGTGAAGGGTCAAAGAGGAGTCGTCAGTGACATCACTAATGTTCAAGGGATAAACATGACCTGTATTACAACAGAAATGACTGAGGGAGTGCTCTCCGACCCATCTTTTAAGGTGGTCTCGGTTCATTTCCAGTCGGACTGAAGTCCGGTTCCGTCTGAATAGGCTCTGTGCTCGGAGTGGAACAACTGGACCAATCACTCACCCTTTAACACAGAAGCTGTCAGACTCTTCAAACTATCGTACCTCTTTGACCATTTACGCACTTAAGGTAATTCTAAAGGATTCTGAAGTTTTATATTTACCACTTAAAGTTAGTGAAGAGTCGCATATCGGCACAAGGATTCTTTTCTCCTCAGAATCAGCGGATTCTCGTTGATTATGTAAAGACTTGAGTGAATCCATTGGAGTTCAAAGATCGTCAACACTGGAGTTAAAGCTCTAGTGGTCAAGGATCATTTAATGAGAAGCTACAGGAAGTAGAGAAGTCCACTTCCTGTGGCTTCTCATTTGGGCCAGCCCCTTTCAAGGCTGATCAGGTAAGTCCAGCTCCACAAAACCAGGGAGTGAATCTCATCAGAACCACGTCAACATATATGTGTAAGTAACCAAAGGGTACTGTGTAAAATGTGAGTAACATGACTTCAAATATACCTAGTACTTCAAAGATTCCCGAGTGTCATTGAGTTGAGTCATTTGGAAGTGTGAGTGTGTAGACACGAATCATGTTTGCTCTGTATTTCATAATCCATCCGGCTCTTGTATACTTTTAATTTCAGAATAGTTTCTCCTTGAGGTGGCGGTGCGTCAGTGATCAGGGTGCTGAAAGGTAAAGAGGAAGTGATGAGCAAAGAGAACGTGGTCCTCCAGCCCCCTGAGGAATCCGGCCACTCCGGTCCCCGCAAACACCGGGGCAAAAGAACAAACACGTCCAGCACTCAGAGGGCAGGACCGCGTCACTGCCTTATGGATCTGCAAGGGACATTATGTAAAGAGCTGAGAGAGTCAACACGGCCCTGTGTGCTCACGCTGACCTGCCTCAGCACTTTGGAGATTACACACTGTCACTACTGCTCAGGATCTCAGTTTACTTGATTGCACAAATGAAGTTTGTATTGTATTGTTCAGTGTTGTGGTATTGATGGTCCAGATTGTTGGACAGAAGGTCGGTGCTTTGATCTTTTACCCCTACAGACAACATTTCAGAAGGATGTCGGTCAGATCGGTGACTCCTGACCTTGGAAATATCATCAACGCATTCATCAGTATTCACTGCAGAGGTAAGAATAGTCTATGAAAGCTTTCATTACTCATAATTCAACTGAGATTCAATTCTCAATTTAACTTCTAACACTTCCACTGTTTACACAACTGATGTCATTCCAATTGGTTCTTAAAGGTCAGTTTTTACGCAATTAATATAAACCAGCTGATTTTTTTATTTTTATTTTTTTTAAGGTTTGCACCATTATGCAACACAGTATTTGTTGCGTCACAATCGGCTGATTCAGTTTGATTGGGTTAATAGTAGAGAAGTTACAGTGTGTGTTACTCCTTTAAAAATAACTTGTGTATTCAGACACATTTTGTTTGCTTAAAATGAGCCAGAGTTCAATTCCATCGATTGCATGGAACAAATTCTCAGTGGAAATCAAGTGGACCCTGGTCCCGGCTCAGGAGCCGTTCTTGGACCCATTTTTGAGGTGGTCTCGGTTTGTTTCTAATCGGACTGAGCTCCGGTTTCTTCTGTCCAAATAGGCTCCGTGGTCAGAGTTGAACAACTGGACTAAAATAGCCACCATAGTAGGCATTATGGGATGTAAACAGACTAGCGGACCAACGATGACTCAGCAATTCATTGAAATTTACCCATACCTTCTTAGCCGTCGTCTCCTCATTAACCGTACAAAAGTACCAGTAAAAAGTGCTGGACAACCAAAATTGGTCCGTAAAAAATAAAGTTTGAATGAGTGAACTGTCTCAACAAGGACTGTAAAGCTTAGGATTTCCATTATTTTTTTTCTCATTTATTTGATTCGCCCTTTTGATTCCTGGCCAATGAGTGAAGAGATCTTTGGTCACATGGTTTTGTTTACAAGCTTTAATCCGGAACAGAAAGACTGAATACAGACCAAACGTTCAGGACTTGATCAGGACTAAATTAAGTAGAATCGGTCCAAACCAACAGATTTTTCCAGTCTGAATACAGCCTGTTCACATTAAATTCTATAGTGTACCTGTGCGTTACAACCTTAGAGAATCGTTCTTACAGGTGGATCCAGGCGTCTGTGGGTGAAAAATGGGCAAACTCGTACAGGGAGAGAGGAGGGAATATCAAGGTTGAACATCATTCGGTGAATGTACAAAATGTTGCTGTGAGCAAAAGGTCATAGTGGACACTTATACAATACATGAGGGCAAATCAGGGTGAAGTACTTGACACACAGGGACACACAGTCTTTTTTCGTCTTTCAGTGTGTTGCCACCATAGAACACCATCACTCGCATGATCATTACAAATACTTCACAATACACTCACCACATAAATGACAATGGTACATTCCAGTTTCATGACATCCCTTGAGATAGTCGCACAAGCATTAAGGGAACTGTGCTCCTCTTAAAATGTAGCCACTCCTCTGTACGACCTGAAACCACTGTAGAACACCCCATCGTCCTTAAGATTACACTCTAGCTCTAGGGATAGGCAGCCCCAGGCCTCGAGGGCCAACATATCCAACTCTGTTCTGGCGTCTTCTAATCAGTTGGACTCACCTTAACCAGGTAATCAGTCATGAGTAGGGCTTGGATATCTGGAATTTGTACAGACATTGTGACCTTAAAGGCCTGAAGTTGCTAACCCTGCACTAGAGCAAAGTGCGGACAAGGATCAGTAATATTCTACTGAATTATCAGATATGGTTTAATTTAAATCACATTCTTTGTGTTTCCTACACAAATCTATAGTTAAAAAAGTTTAGAGGAACTTCAGATATTTAAAGGTTGAGGATAAGTTTTACCTTAAAAAGTTGAGAGAAACTGGAAGCTAAAAAACTAAAGAATGGATGCTGACTTCAGCTTCGTACAGACCTGTACGTGAAAATATCATCTGAAATCAAACCAGTCCGTCTCCTGAAAAAGGTTGGAGACCACTGATTCAAAGTCATGATCATATTCTGATCTATTGTGGTCTTTATTTCTATGATGAGAGAATTTTTAGCCAAAATTCTAAAAACTGCCATTTTCTAGGGCATAGTTTCTGCAGAGCGGCTGTAGTTCATTTGAAATTTGACTCTGAAATGTAGGGGGAACTATTGTCGTGAAGTAAGCCTGCCCCCATTTCCCATCATCCCTTTGCTTAAACTTTCTAGCTTATAGCTCATCACAACCCTAAGCTAACATTACCAGTGTGACAAAAATAGTGAGCAATACCGGAGCTGTAAGTAGAGGCGACAGAATGGAACCAAGTAGAATGGCGTACCAATTGTAGTTTCTACAAAACAACTTTTTAAACTGTATTTTTTCATGATTCACAAAGTACCTGATCAAAGAAATACTCAGAAATATTCTTTATCGTTCCTCCACTAAGAGAAAAATGCCATAAAAACACCACTTTCATCTGAGTGGCTCTATTAAAAAAGTACTTTCACATACTTTCCACCGAGTGTACAAACTTCCATTCATCAGATGTTTGCTGACGCATTCGATTACCTCCCGTCATGGACAATGAAGCCCATCCCGCCTCATGAAGAACACGAACGTTTGCCCACAGAATGCAAGAGTTCGACCTTCATCCGGCGATTACAACGCCGTTTATATTCAAACTTTACACGGTAATGAAAGCTGCCGCTCGTGTCCCTGCCCTCCAGCAGTTCCAGGCCAGCCCGTCTCCATTTATGGTTCCTCCACGGCTGAACGTTCTCCTGCCAGCTGGTTCCAGGCCAAGGGCAACCTCTTAAAGACTCCTCTCTAAAGAAAGGCGTTTGCTCAAACTCGCAGTCTTGCGTTTGTTTCTTGTTTGCTTACCAGCAGCGTTTGCGTCTAACGCCGGGCGCAGCCGCAGGATAAACGTTGAGCAAATAAATCCCCAATAAGAGAAAGTTTACCTTTGCCTTTCTGACCCGGAGTGGAAGTAAATAAATAAGCGTCTGGCTGTTGATATTTTCATGGCAGCCGCTTTATCATGCAGACGCTCAGAAAATCTTTATTATTAAAGGGAGGCCCTGTGAGATCCTTCATCTTCTCACATATGAGCCTATTTATGAGGGGAAAACAAACGGGGAGGCGGGCCTGGATTGAAACAACAGTCACGCCTGAAGACGCTAGAGCTGAAATGATGCTTTCCTTTTTCTTTTTTTTTACTTGTTGGAACCCTCTGCAGACATCTCACTGTGATCAAGCTGCAGCCCCCCCAAAAAAGGGATTGTCATTGTCTGTAAGCTACGGCGCGTCCTGGAAAGCTCAGCTGTCTGTTTCAGGCAGGCGAGCGAGCCAACACTCGCTGAAGTCTGAGCTCCCCCTCCAGACGCTGGCAGACGGTAGCTGCTTGAGGATCTTCAGGGAGGCTTGACTGAATCTGAAACTGAAGCTCTTCTTCTTCCCATCCGTGACTTTACATCCCTGATAACCGTCAAAGACTCCACGGAGCAAAATGTACCAGCAACTGTTTAAGTTTAGTGAATACGGGCTGACGCAGGTCAACCGCACGAAAGTTTAGGATTGTAAACCGCTCAGTGAGCCAGAAAAGCCAAAATATTCATGCATTTTTTTATTTACGAGGACGCTACAAGTGTAGTGGACACCTAAACAACATGAAAGGGTGAAGCAGGTGAGGCGCAGGTGTGTCGTACGGACATTCTTTCAACCACCTTCAGTATGGAGCTAAATTAGGGACAATATTGTTTGAAACCCCAATAAAACAAATTGTTTGGCCAAAAACATGTATAATTTCCAAAATTGTTTGCTAAAATAAAATTAATTATTTTGAGTTTCAATTGCTCAGTTTTCTTAGGTTTCAAAATTCAAAATTTAAATTTCAAAACTTTTTTCACTTTAAAATCTTTTTCTTTTTCGTTTTTGAATCTGAAAATTTCCATTTCAGAAGAAAATGACAGCAAATATGGAGAAAGTGCTGTGTTTACCGTGGGGCTCGGACTCACATTTACTGCATGAGAAAAAGGTAAAGTTCAATCGCTCTAACCATCAGGCCACAACAGATAACTGGAACTCTTATCGTGTTTTAGTCATTTTATTCAAGCGTTTCGACGTCTGTATTTAACACAATAAGATGGCGCTTTGAACAGGCTAGAATAGAGTTTTGGACTCGTGGTTAGTATGCGACAAAACTCTGCTTCTTAACTTCAGACTATGATAGTACAGAAAATACAGCCATTTTTTAAACCGTAATTACTACAGTTCTCAGAGCCAGTGAATGCACCGGGACTGAAGTTACCACCCTCATATATTTTGATTGGTCCTTCATGTTAGCCCCGCCCCAACGTTCAACAACGGGGCCAAAAGTTTTTAAATTTCAGATCCGAAAACAAAGAAAGAAAAAAAAGAGTTGAAACTGGAAAAAAAATATTTGAAACTGTTAAAAAATGTGTTGAAATAGAAATTTTGAGATTTGAAACCTGAAAAACTGAATATTTTAAGTTGAAAATAATTAAGTTTATCTTAGGATAGCAAAACGTTTAGGTTTTTTTTGGCCAACACGTCATCATCATCAAGGGTTTCACCAGATTTTTCTATCTCTGGGGATGTTTTTATTATTTTCTTGATGAAAATAAGAAAACAATATAAACCCATGAAGCTAGAGCAACTACTCATGCTACAATCTCACCCGTGGTGGCTCTCCGGGTCTACAGGCAGCTAACCGCCGGTGGGCAAGATCTACTGCAGCTTGACCAGTAGACCTAGCTACTTCTACGGGGCGCCTGGTCAGCGGCGAACACTATTAGCTCTGCTGAAGCCTGGGGAGCGGAGCTTGCTAGCTTGCTAAGCTGTTCAATGGCTGGCTAGCATAGCCGTCAATCCAGCTCCATGACAGGCTGGCAATCTGATCAGCTCTGGTTCCTATCCTGCCTTCACCAACAATGGGAGCTTATCCCAGTTATTACCTCACGGATTAAGAAAATGGATAGAGGTGCAAGACAAAATCCTCGCATTGAGCTTCCATATTGAGACTCTTTTTCTACCCATTTATATGGCCACTAAAAACATCATGTGCCCAATGAGTACCTGATCGCTTTCCATCACAGATACATCATATGTCCACCAGCACCAAGTCACTAGCATCATATGCTAGTCCCTCTAACAATAGGCTACCAGCTTCACATGCTAGTCCCGACAGCAAGTCACAAGCATCACATGTTAGACCCGCTAACATGTTTTCATCAGCATCCCCTGCTTTTCCCAGTAGCATCAAGTCACCAGGGTAACATGCTAGTCACACTAGCAGTTAGTCACCAGCATCATTTGCTTGTTTCCCTTGTATCTTGTTCCCAGCTTTACATGCTGGTTCACCAAGATCATATGTTAGTTCCACCCACAGTTAGTACCCTCTATAGGAATTTAGTCTCCATGATTATATGCTGATCCCACCAAAATACACGAGACTTACAGCAGTCTTTAAGGTCGCATGCTGGTCCCACCAGCACTAAAATCCAAAATAAAATCCAAAATAATCTCCTTTCCTTCCTAATTTCCCTCTTCGTAATGCTGTTTACCACTATTCCTGCTCTGTGCTGTTTTTTCTCTTCAGGGTAACATAAGATCATATTTGGCAGCCAGATATTTGTTAAATCCATCTAAAAAAATAAAAATGATCCCTGATACAGAACCGTTGTCCACCCTTCTGGTTGCAACTTTTCCACAGTTTTTCTTCAAGTTTTTCTGTTACTTTTTGCTTCTTTCTTTTTTTCATTTGTGTTACCACGGTGACAAGAGGTGAAACTCTACTTAAGATGCAGTAAGGGACTCCTATCAGGTGAAAAATGACACAGAAGATATAACCTGTGTGTCAGAACACAACATCAGTGGAAATCTTTATTGAAAAACATTCTCAAAGATTTTTTTGTTTGACAACTTGCCTCCCCATGGGGGCAGGAAGCATATAAGGGACTGCAGCTCTGGCAAGTATTAACTGACAACAGCTTCCTTCTGCAACACAAGATTTCATGTTCTTCTCCGCCTCAGCCAGTGTGTCTCTGGATTGGTTTTCATAAGTCAGGAAGCATTTTTTCTAAATCCCTGATGGAAACTCAAACATAGATCATAATGATATTGAAGCTGTGTTACTGTTATGTTGGAAAATATATGTATTGTGCATGTTTGCACATTAAGATTTACAGATTTGGTGAAAGTCTAAAGTCTATATGATAAAAAGAGTGGTAAGATTACAGTGCCCTGCGGAACTCCTGTGGACAACCCACTCAGACAACCCTTCAGCCTTAGAAGTCAGCCTGCAGCCTACAGCTTGATGATCCTGTTGAGTGAAAATGTTGTTTACGTATACAACACGTACTGGTGAAATAAGCGATTTGTAGGTGAGACGCAGGAATGTCGTATGTATATTTTTACAACTCTCCCCAAATCCTGTGGACATTTCATGGGGCTTGTTGGTAATGTTAACGTGACAACGCGCTCTTTGCCTGTTTATTAGAAATTCAGAAATTTGACAATAAGAGCGTAGTTTGTGTGGACGTCTTACATGTGTTTTACTACCAATTACACATCTTTACATATGGGTCAGTAATGCCTTGTTTCCACTGAGAGGTACCAGACCAGTACATTGAGCGTTTCCATTATTAAATGGACCCATTAAGCAGAACCGACTCGTACCGTTTCTGGTCTTCTTTGGTTGTAGGTCCATAGAAAAATGGAAAGGACCAGTTAGGGCGGAGCTACTGTCGTCATGCGATGTAACGCATTGATTGGCGGAAAGTGTTTGACCAGCACTTTTTCCAACTCGAGATCCAAATCGAAAGTTTTGTCCTCTTTTTGACTGTATTCCTCTTTGTCTCCTGCAGTCTTCTTGCAAAGAAAATTACATTTGTTACATTCAGTATAATGCATGACCTCCATTGTTGTTGTCATTACCTTTTACTGTAGTCGCACAGCTGCGTCTACACCTCGAATGTACATTGATGGTCAAACACAGTAGGAATGGTAGTTTGAATACCTGGATCATTCTAAACCGGCCAACAGAGGACCAGTCCGGTCCGGACCGTTCAGTGGAAACGAGACATTAGGGACCAATACGCACAACTTTAAACAGCTAGAGTGCAGTGCAGGGAAATGGTAAAACAGCATTACCAGTGGATCATAAGTCTGCACTACTGGCCCCAAGCCCATCACTCATACGTTGGATTTTCACGGCGTTCCTTGAAGTGCGCCTACGATCAACAAGGGAACTGGAAGACTCACCTGCACTCCTTCCTACCTTTCCACGGGCCCACAGAATCACAACACCCATACGGGTCAACCCCCCGTACGGCTGCATGAGACTGAGGTTCAAGCTGTCAATACAGTCAATATAAAGACGTGATCTGAGATCCTGGAACGCGATTTCAGTGTCGGGTGCAGCGCGTCAGTCCAGCAATACAATTTGGGCGTGTTGAGTCCAGAGTTGAAAAAACTTAACCTTGGCCAGGACAGCAGGTCAACCAATCGGGGACTCCACTTTGGGCATGTAACGTGTTCAATGGAACCTCTGAATGATCTCTTGAACCCAGACATGGAAGTGTGATTACTCTTGTTTTGGCAGAGATTTTCAAAATAAATGCACCTGATCTTTTAACCTCAATCATTGTCTTCCATACATTATACATACGCAGACACCACTCCATGTAGCGATCAGGCTGAAACATTTGGAAGTAGTTCCTGAACACACTTTTGGACAGTATTAGTATTACACTTCCATCCCAGTATTAGACCATGAGCGGTGAGGTCATCAACAGGATCTACTTGTGTTATTGGAGGCTTCATACGCCACAGAGGAAGTTGAACAATCGAGCAGCACAATGATCTTAATTGTTAAAGAACAGAAGAAACGTTTCATCCTGAGGATTGATGTTATTCATTAAAATGCATGATCGCTGCAGTACTTTCAGCTTGTCTTTGTATGACACATTAATCAAGCATCTTGTAATCATTTATGTTACACCAAACAAAAAAAGAACGGAGGAGAAGCAGGAGAGTGGCGGCGTTGCTTTGGCTCAGACACGATCCTGCAGAAACGACGGTAATCTCTGGGTTTGACGTCGCCTTTTTGTTTATTTGGGCATTTGCATGCTCGCCGTCTGTCCATCTGTGCCTACCCCCAGTAGACCAGATGACTCAGCTGGGTGTCTGACATGACGCGGGGGCTCAGCCTCGACCGGCCTGGTGGGTGGCGGCGTCCCAGCATGGCGGAACAGCAGGCCGGTCGTCTCTTTCGCCCCTTATCTTCTGCAGCTTTGGAATGTTTTCGCCCAACTGTCAAGTGGATTAGGCGTGTTAAACAGTCTTTCATCTCGTTTTCGTGACATTCCCGGTCTTCTTTTGCCATGAATGTTCTTTTGCCGTGATGGGCGTCACTGACAGACACATCAGAGCCAACAGTCTGAATCTAATCTCCTCATGATTCCTGGTGAAACCCTCCGCTGTGTCTCTATTCTTCTGTCCTTCACCTCCACCTTCCCCATACCCTCCCCCATCCCGCCGTGTCCTCTGTTCCACCTCGTGTTTACCTCATGTCATCCGTACTGACTGGGCCTCTGCTGGGAGGATTTGTCTTCCTCTTTCACGTTTGTATTTGTTACTCCGTTTGCCGCTTCCATTAAAGATGAAATTGAAATCTCTGGTGCCGCTCTCGGAAACGTGCCAACGGAACGGAACGTGACACACCTCCCGTTCTACTTCTTTCTGCTTCTCCGAATCTGGTGGCGCTTCCTGCCTAATCAAGGCCACTGACTTTACACGTCGTCGATGAGACCGGGACACAAACTTCACTTAAGAGTTGCTCCCTTTACCTTTCCACGGAATGACTTTGGAAAACCCCCGAGGAGCATGGCGGGCAAAAACAAAAGCTGCATTCTGCGGGTTAATAAGGCCAGGAGGAAGCTTTGAGCCCGGCTCCATCAGTATTCAGCAGATGACTCCCCACCCCCCCAAGCACCACCACCACCTCTCATACTCCCCAAATAATATGCCAGTCATTTGGGTCAGCCGCATTAATGTGTGAGAGACTCCCACACACGGACAAAAAACAGAAGAATTGTTTTGCATTTTAATAGAAATCTGCTTCCCGCGATTGTTTACTCTTTCATTTTCTCGTCTTTACAGTAACTCTGCCCCCCCCCACACACACAAACACACACACTCTCTCTTTGTCTTTTCTCATTTTCTGCTCTCCTCTTCCTCTCTGTGACTCGGCACCACTTTTCCCGTCTTTTTATCCCGCAGATACAGCGCCTTCAATTAAGATAAAGTGGCGGCGGCGCGGAAATTACATCTGTAATGGCCATTGGTTTGTCATTAGGTGCCCACTCGGTTCAGAAAAGGGGCAGCCGCGCCAGGCTGCAGGTGAGCGTCGTATGTGAGGCCGTGAAGTAAATCGCTAAAGCCTGAAGGGACCCCCAAACCGCCAAGGGGATGCACGTTCAAACGACCACGTTCGATGAAATGTCTACGTGAGCGCGTGTTATTGCACTTTTTCAGCTTCTGCGTCCAAGAGTTGCTCCGTTTTGTTGAATGACTTTTTTTTTTTGCACAGGTTACAAGTCTAACCTGGTTGAAAATTGACAGTATCTTGGATTTGGTAGCAATGCATGGATGGTGTCCCTTGTAGTTTACAGGGAGAAATTAATAATGGTGGTTTGTGTCCGGTTGGAATTCTATGACCCCAAGACTTTCGTATATCGGAATAGAGCTGTCAAGGACAAAGCCTGAGCGAGATTGGTCAGATTCGGACCACTTTGTCGTTTCACACCAACCCTCCTTCAACTGTACATGGCTAACAAGCACTGTTAACAATAGAAAAAGAAGCCCCTCCCTGCTTGTACAGTGTGAACACCATGGACAAGCTACTTATCACTTACTTATTTGTTACTTATGGACCCTGGTCCAGGACCAGGAACCACTCTCTGACCCATCTTTCAAAGTGGTCTCGGTTTGTTTCCAGTTGGACTGAGCTCCGGTTTGCTCTGACTTTCCTCAGTTTGAGTAGACTCCATGCTCGAAGTGGAACAACTGGATCACCATAGCCGGGCATTATGGGATGTAAACAGAGGAGCGGATCAACAACGAGACACAGCAGCTCATTAAAATGTGGTTGGATGAATGCAGGCTCATTAAAACAACTTTTAACGTGACACACGTTCCTTCTTATGCTGTTTTCCTGATAATTTATATTTTATAAACACTTTTCACCCAATCTGGACTGGATTGGGACACTCCTGGTCTATGATCTTAATGTTACTGTGTACCCTGTATCCCCTGTGAGGGGCAGGTGTGACTCCGCCTTAAAGAGTTTATAGATTCTCCTGGTTTTCCAAACGTCTTTAAGACTTCCGCCATGTTTATCTTTACTGTTGTTTTCTTATCTTTCAGTTTAAAGCAAATCTGCTTTGTTGCGTTAGTTGTGTTATCTAACAAAAATGCACAACAACAATATTTTACTGTGAAAAAAAGATAAAGACGAGCTGATGTAAAAGATTGAGTTTGATGCTTTCAACTGGATTTTTATCTTAAACTATTCCAGAGTTTTAGCAGAACTCTTTATTTCAGAGAAGTTTTCTTTTGGTACCGACTCTCTTCTGCTTTCTCTAACACAGACGAACAACTGAGATTGTATTTCATTAAAAAAGACTTTACTGTTTGACTTTTTATGCAAACAAACGATTCATGAAGAAATTCTATTTTTTATTGAGAAGCAAAGATGTTTTTAGAAAGAGAAAACCTGATTAAAGAGCAGAGAAACTCCTAATTTTTCTTTAAACATTTCCACATTTTTCTAAGGATTTACGTAAATATGTTTCATTGATATTTCAATAAATCTTATGCCAATGTTTTTTTTTTCTTTCTTTTTAACCCTCATATTATAACCAGTTTTGACTTGAACACAACATTAGGGTTAAATAAAACTTTAAATTCAAATAATTCACATTTTTTTATTAGAATTTAAACCGTCTAAAAAGTTTTCAAAATTCACTCAAGAATATGATCTAAATTTACATTTTTTGTAGCCGTGTTATGAAGCTGCAATGACCAAAAAGTAAAAAACAAAAAAAAAGAAAATAGAAAAAGAAAATTAGCTGACAAATTTGACTACAGGGTTGAAATAATTACTTAAACTTTGTTCTGTAGGAATTCCATCTATAACTCAACTGTTAATAAATCAAAATCAGGAATTTTCTGTTAAAAACATTCTCAAAGTTTCTGACTTTATGTTGATGTTTTAAAATTATAATTATAGATTTAACCTAAATATATATATAAGATAAAGATACATTTAGAGTAGAAAAGTTCTGACTTTTATTTTTTATTTATATTGTTTAATATGTAATGAAATACTCGGAAACTAAAGAAAAACGTTTTTCTTTGTTCTTATAGCCCCTTTATTAATAATAATAATATTAATAATTTTAGTCTTTATTATCACTTTTGGATGCTTGAAAATAATAGACACCATAGCATTTTTTATTGACCCCGTTTGATTTGACATTTTGTTTTTTTGTGTTTTGAAAATGTTTTTGTTGCATTTTACTTATAATAGAGAACATATATATATAGATAAAGAAAATTAAGCTTAAATTTGCATTTTTTATTATCTGTACACAAATGGAAGCAGAAATAAACTCTTATCGGAAAGGGGGCGGAGTTTCTCCACACTAAAAGTCCCGCCCACAACCCAAATCTGAATTTTTAATGAACTACAATGGATCTGCAGAAACTTTGGCCTTAAAATCGACACTTTAAAATGAAATGTTGGGCTAAAACGGCAACATGATGACTAAAAGACCACAGGGAACACTTTTACAATAGATCACAACTTTTTGTACATATATTTTTGAGAAAAAGTCCTTCTTTCCCCAGTCGTTCCGGGTACGATTCCTCCTCTTTAGTTTCTGCTCTCCGCCCTCACAGAGACTATGAAACTTTTGCAGCTGCTCTGCAGAAGTGGCCTCCTATTCTGAATGCATGAACAGTCCCTGAAAGAGAGATGTCCTTCCAGCAGCGCTGTCCACAGTCATCCCGACCACTTTGGCTGAGCTGATCCTCACATTTTGACATTGGAAAAAACGACCAGGAAAACGACCAAAGGAGCCGTGCATCCCATCATCTGTGACTCTCTGGAAGAGCCGTCTGCTGCTCGGAAGCTTAATGAAGACTATATTTGGAGCGTTCTCCTTCAGGATCCGCTCGGCGGTGAAGGAAGAGCCCGAGCCGGATGGCATTGAGCCTTGTTTGAGTTAAACATGGGCGTATTCGCCTTGTGGTTAATGTCAAGTGTGGCTAAGGTACCTGGGTCTCGAAGGGGCGCCGAGCGAGAGCGCTGATGCTGTGATTAAAATCCGGGAGAACAGCCAGAGGGTGATGGCTGGCACAGATTCTGCTCTGTCACCTCCTCCTCCATTTCACCCTCCATCCCTTCTCCTCGCAGAGCCGGCTGTCAGTTATGTCAGCCGCTGCACTAATGATGCACTTCCAGAGCTCAGATCGCGCTCCTTCTTCTGTCAAGGCCCCGATGTCTCCATCGCGGCGCTCCAATGGCGTTAGGGTTTGATCACGGATAAACAGACGTTTTTTATATTCCGTCCACTTGGGTTGCTTCTTTCTCTTCATTAGAAGGCCTCGCTGTGACCTGGCTGAGACTTTTCTCATCAGCTCTGTTTTAAACGTGTGGAAAGAAAAGCACAGAAAGCTTTCAAAGGAGCTCATTTAACCTCGCTTGACTTAAACCACGCACTGGAGTTCAAACAAATCCTCCTGTCAGGGTTTATAAACTCACATTCAAAGAGGCTGCATCAGTTCAGGTTATCTAATGATTAGGGCTGCTATGAGTAGTCGATTAGTCACGACTATATCGACTATTAAAATAGACAACGACTAATTTAATAGTCGGGTAGTCACGACTATGAAGCTTGAAGATGGGGAATATAAAAAAATTAAATAAAAAATGTGTCCAGTGCAATACCTGGTTAAGGTGTGTGTTTTACATCCAGTTTCTGTATGAACCAATTAGTCGACTAATCGAAAAAATAATCAGTGATTAATCAACTATTAAAATATTAATTTGTGGCAGCACTACTAATGACAGTCGTATATTCAGACACCATACCATTTTTTTTTTCTTGTAAGTCTTTTAGAAGCGTTTTCTCACCTCTTGTTTCCTCCTTAGGCTAGCACATATTAAAGGATGCTCCTCCCATTTTGAGGCCAGACATCTTCTGATTGGTTAACTCGACTAGAAAAGAAACAAAAAACAACTTTTAATCTCTAAGTCTTTCGTTTTTCTATTGTAGAACCAACTATCTCAATGTACAGAAACACAGATTATATTTGTAAACAGCGCGGCTGTGAGTTGCAACTATTCCCCCTTTGTGAACCCTGCAGCAAATATATATAAAAATAGTCGAAACTTGACAAATACAAAAAAAGTGAAAGCAGCCGTTTGTAGTGATGCTGTTTCATTATTTACAGGTAATAATCTATAAAACACGACTTTGAATTACAGTTGTTCCTCTTTTATTAAGTTAGTAAATACAAAATCTGCAGCATAGACAATTTTATTCTTCTGTACATGTTTTAAGGCTTTCAAATCCCTTACTACTCACTTTACACAGTTTTTTCAGATAGATATGAATATTTTCACACTTTTCTCTGTTCTTTAAACACTTAAAGTTCAAATAGTCATAGAAAAATATTTACAGTATTATAGAATAATATCAGAGATCTCATCGCGATCCAAAATTTAGTCATTTAAATTTGAATGTATTCTGTACAGGAGACTCAACACGGAGACGATTGATTGACAATAGTCAATAACTAAGCAAGGAGCAGAACACAATGTGGCATAAAGACAAAAATAAAACATAAAAAAATCTGTGCTATAGCGGGACATAGACAGGTGAATGTCAATATAAAGGGGAAATCGAACAGAGAAACTTTATCTTGGGATCAATAATTGCAGTTCCAGTTGCGCCACACAATGAATTTGTGTGTCTAAAAGTAAATTTCAAACCAATCATGACACGGCACTTTCATTTTATGCTGATGACACACCCTTTTGTGACAAATACGGATGTGACTCGTTTATAATTCTCGCTCACCCCAATAACAGTTCCTCATATTAGAAAAACCTTTTTTATAGATTCAGTTTGACACCATTTACTTTACAAATCTGCCCTCTGTGAGTGAAGCAAACAAAAAAACTTTCAGAATAAATTACATGTGTACGATGTGTAAAGCAGCTGGTTCCTGCTAATCAGATGATCAACCTGACAGCTGCAACCACTTCTAAAGACAGAGATAATTGGGAAATAAACTGAAAAGCAGAAGAGAAGAAACCAGCAACAGTTAAGGATAATATGTCAGATGAAGTGGCAGAAGCAGATTCAAAGTAATGCTGTGGAAGTGAATTACTATAAACCATTATATAATGTTTCTCTGTTTTAGGGAGAAACATATTCAACTTTTAGTTGTTTTTCTTGGAATTATAACTGGATTTATCTTCACTGTAGTGTAGTTTATGGTGATCTTACCAAAGGAAAAATACCCAAACTTCCCTCTAACTCCAGTTCCTTTGAGGGACTCCAAGCTCTTCCAAGACCAGTCAGGAGTCATGGTCTCTACCGTGGTTCCTGGGTCTTCCACGGGGTCTCCGCTCAGAAATACATACCTGGAACACCTCTCCAGGGAGGTCTCCAGAAGGCGACTGGCTCCTCTTGATGTGGAGGAGCAGCGGTTTTACTCCGAGCCCTCATTCTAGATGACTGGACTTCTCACCCTATCTCTAACGGAGCGCCCTGCAGGGGAAGCTGATTTCCTCCATTTACATTCGGGACTTTGGTCTTTCGGTCATGACCCAGGACTGGAGAAAATTAGTGAGTATTGGTACAATGATTGACCACCAAGTTGGGAACTTTGTATTTTCAGCTCAGCTCTGTCTTTACCACAAGGGATGTGGCTCCAATCCATTAGTCAATCTCAAGCTCCGACTTTCCTTCACCTGTGGACAAGAACCTAAGATACTTAAACTCCTCCATCTGGTGCAACAGTTTAAGGATGTTTTCACACTGGAAAAGTCCCATGGTCAGGACGGTCCTCTTAATTTGGTCCAGATCAGGTCCTTGGTCTGTATTCAGACTGCCATCAATCGGACTTTCCTGTTCTAGACCAAAGTTTGTGAACAAAAGAACAAGACTAAAGGTCTCTTTATTCATTGGCCAGGAATAACGAACTGAGACCACTTTGACAGATGGGTAAGAGAGCAGTTTCTGGTCCCGGAACAAGGTCCGCTTGTGTGTCTTTAGACTGGAAATTTGTTTTGGGTGCAACAAACTCTGGTTCCAGTCTGTAGTTCTGTAGTTCTTACATCTCCTCATGCAAATGTTCCATCGTTCTGAACTGGACTCAAAAAATCTAAAGGGGCCCTGACCTGCGTTTGTCTACAATCTCATATTAGGTCAATACTTACTGAAACTCTTGATAGATTTGATAGCCTTCTCCCCTTGTCTTATCCTAGCCAGCAAGGCCAATTGGACCCCATATGGTTTAAAGTCGGTGGAAAATGTGGCTCGGATTTTGTTTGTACACAGTTTCTGTGGTGGCCCCACCTGTGTTTGTCCACATTGGCTTAAGTCAGTGTGTTGCTATGCTAGCCAGCCACTCTGTGGACAGTGGAGCTCACTAGATTACAACAGTGGAGCTTGCTAGCTCTATACATCAAAGCTCGCTACAGAAGAGCTTGCTACATTGATACACGAAAGTATTGCTAGCTTGATACACCGGAGCTAGCTTGCTCTCTACAGCAGAGCTTGCAAGGTTGGGAACCGAACCAGCGATATTCTAAATAGAGGTCGACCGCTCTACCTCTGCACCACTGTCACCGAGGTCATCAATTCACTCCCATCGTCAAATCTAAAGGACGAGGAACCAACTTTTGATTTCTTGCTTCCATTAGCACCAGTGCCCCCTGGTGGCCTCATTGGTGTTACCTTTGGGCTAACCTCTCCCTGTAGCTGAAACTTCAAAAACACATTTGTCGTTTGATAATAAGGTTTGAGCCTCTCGGGTATTTTAAACCTTTACAGAATAGCGGTTGAGAGCTCCACTCGGTGAGGAAACCATAATCCAACAGCCCACAGAGATCAGATCATGATAAAAGATCATATTGTTTTTTGTTTTCTTCTTTTAATGTCCTCCATTTGATGCCAGTGGTTAGATCTCCATTACATTAATTAAGACTGCTAAACAAATCACTTTCATTGGAAACTGTTGGTAGGTGTTCATTATCAGGCATTAATGGACATCCTGCAGCCAGTTTGAATGGCTCATTCATGACATAAATAGATGTTAAAAGCCCTGCGTTGTAAATAAAACCGCATATTTTCGGTTAATAGCATTACCATTCATTTGTGACGACAATAAAACGTTTAATATCTTTTCAATGCCAGGAAGAATTATGTTTACAAATGAATTGCCGATGCTTCAAGTCCTCCTGGATTTGTTTCTGCTTTTTCTTCCTCCGTAAAAGTGTCTCAGAAGAACAAAAAGACGAATCCCAACGAGAGACGGATCACGTCCCATAAATGCAGCTTTGTTTGGCCCCACACCTTCTGAAAGAGAACAGGTGCTGGAGTGCAGATATGTAAAGCAGCTGCCTGTCTTAGGTTTTTTTTACCATCTTTGGGTCTTTTTGCTGCTGAAACCCAAAGGTTCTCTCAAGCATCTTCTTGACTTAATTGTATTCCTCTCTTCACCTTCGACAAGAGGTCAGGGCCGTAACGTAGGAACAGAAACCGCACCGTTATTTGTTTGACCTTGCCATCTGTCAGTACAGCGCCGCTCCCTTGGGTTCGCCATGCGAGACTCTTGTTATATTTGGAGGGGTCATGGGGCAGAAAGGAAACCCTTTCTGACTGTATTTACCCTACTTTCGTTTGCATGTATATTAATTTTTGCGGTTGCCGTTGGGGTTTGATCAGCGAATGGCTAGAAAGACAAATGACTGCCAGCTGTCTGCTAGACGATCACACCGGGAAGGGTTAAGCCGGGGGTGTCAAACTCGATCGCACAGGGGGCTGAAGTCAAAAACACGCTGTAGGTCGCAGGCCGAACAGGGTGAACATTTATTGAACACGTAAAAAATTAAATTGTTCAAACTTTTTTAGATATGTATTAAAACAGAGATGAATATTATATTATATATTATTATTGAATATTATTCCAGAACAAATCAATTTGAAATTATTTACATTTCCGTGTTCAGAAAATCACTAAGAACAGAGCTAAAGTCAGACAATTTCAATGTGTCTAATAACTGTTGTGTTATTTCCTGACTTTAGCTCTCCTTTATTGTTGCTCATAGCTACATCTGATCCCTACAAGATAATAAAGGTAAAAAAGGAGAACAACAATTTGTAACTGTCAAAAAAATGAATTTGAATCATGAATTTCCATCAGTTTTTGTGCTTGATCGCACTTAAAACATGTTGTGAATAACACAATAGAGATAAAATCACTGCTGTAACGGATAATTTAACTGCATAACTTGAAAATGTTCTCCACAGTTTTCTGTCTTCAAAGTTCTTCGACAATTTACGTTCTAAGCATTAAATATTGGTGGAAAAAGTTGTTTTTTTCCGCAGCAGAATCAGGTGATTTATGTTGATTACATCCAACTTTAAGCAGCGTTTTTCCCCTTCAGAATAATCCGGACTGTCGTCAATTACGTCAACTGTTGAAGAGTTACCATAACCAAAAGAATTTAAACACTTTATCTAGCTCTGATGTTAAAGCTAATTCATTTTTCAGAAGTTATGTCTGCCAGCGGAACTTCAGTCTCAGTTTTTGAACGGAAAAAAGCTCTCGCTAGTTTTATTTTGAAAACTCTACTACTCTACTACTGTATATAGTATATGCTATACTCTACTATGTTTATAAAGATCGCGAATCAGCGATCTTGGACGTAACGAATATTCGTACTCGAAATTTCGGGAGCAGATTGCGAGTATTCGAGCACTCGGATACTCGTTACAGCCCTACAAAATAGAACCTATCAGTATAATATCTGCTCAAATGAAAGGTCAATATTTTCAATAAAACCTCAAATATTGAAGGATTATTCAAATTTGTAATTAGATTTTTTAAGACAGGAAATTAAATTACAGTTCGGCAGGACATTCATTAAATAAATATTGTAAATTTTTCTGTTAAAATTGGTAATGTTACCTTTTATTATTTACGTACAATTCTGTTAAAAGACGTTCAGCTTTTCCGTTCTTAACCAGAACACTGGAAGTCACTACTCATGTTTTCGGCCCTGTCGCCATTTTGTCTGACATCACCGTGAATAGAGTCTGTTATACAAGTAAATTCAAATTAAAAACATTTGAAACTCATAAATATCCCAAAAGATTTTGCTCTATATAAAATATATCCTGTCACAATTATACAAGATAACATTGGGTTGTTAATAATAATAATAAAATGATCTGGAGGGCCGGATATAATTATCCCGAGGGCCGGATCCGGCCCCTGGGCCGTGACTTTGACAGATGTGGGTTAAGTGGTGGCGGTGATACGTCCTCACAGCCTTTGGCGTCTCCAAAGCCGACTCTGAGGTCTCAAACAGGAAAGCAGAAGGTTCCACTTCCATCATGGAGTGGGAGCCTTGGAGGGGAAAAGCTGGATCCACGGTTCCCCCTCCTCCACCGCGAACAGCCCCAATTCCCTGTCAGCCTGTGTCAACATCAACTCTACCCCTCTCCCCTCCACTCCGAGGTTACACAAGAGCAGATTTAGAGTCTGAATAACTTTGGCCTAGGGAGGTGTCAGAGGTGTATGAGTCAGCCCTCCCAGTAACCCCGGCGCACTCGGTTCACCGACAAGTGCTGTCAGGTCGGGGGGAGGCGTGGAACGCGACTGCGATACACACGCTGTCACCGCCGCATCTATTTTAAAAAATGTTCCGATGTGTTTCTCTGCCTCACGCCGATAATACGGCGTGTTCTGTTGAAAACAAAAGGGAGAACATCTCCGTGTTATGAGCTTTTCGATAAACACGGCAGGGCAGATGGAGGTCACGGGTGTCAACATGGAGGGCTGGCTTTAAGACTTGAGTGTAATCGTGAAGAATAGGGTGATTAGCCTTAATATCCTTCTGTGTGCCAATTTTCAGGGATATTTATGGGCTATTTTACCAAAATCCTTCCAAAGGAAACAGATTTGAAGTAAGAATCTCTCCCTCACTAGCTGAACAACTAAAAATAGACATCTTATTTCTTTTTCTCTCAGCTCCTGGATCCTCATACACTGAAAAAAGTGAAACGTTGGATCAATTAAATTTACATTTATAGTTTTGATCGAATAAAAATGTTGGGATGACTAGGGATGTAATGATTCAGTCAAGCCACGATCCCATTCAATTCACAGTTTTAAAGTTACAACTTTGATTGTTTTTTCTCAACACAATGAATTAAAGGCTTTCAAAGCCCAAGTATGTTTTATTTTTGCCCCTTACATCAAACTGTTTTTTACTAATAGAAAGGATTCAATACAAATAAACAATTATACATAATATTGAAATAATCATAAATTCTTTCATACTCGGCGCACCTGCTCAGCACAACCCCCAACCAGCTGGTGCGCGCGCATTCACCGCGCTGGCACTCGGCACAAATGACCGTTATCACGCATCTTGAAGAGACAAAAAGACAGAGGGCTAAAGAGGTTTAATAAAAAAAGAGCACGGCTCCCGAGAAGAAGTTAGAAGGAAATGTTGCGTCGTCGTCCATGACTGTTGTCACGGTAGATTGGGCAAAGTTGCAGTAAAGTTGCTATTAAAATGTGAAGTTAAGGAGTGAAGAACCGATCTCTGATTTGCTTGAAATTGCGTTAATGGTTACGATCGCAACAATTCCTGGAGAGATTGACTTATGTGAAACTTTTAAATCCAAGGAGTTCCGAGAATTTCCTAGGAGGGGAGCGCAGCCGATGAGCGCGCAGCCAGTCCGCTACAGACACAGGTGTGCACACACTCATGGTCACACACAAACACTCACAGGTGCTCACACTTTCAAAGGCGCACATAAACTCATGGATGTGCACACACTCCCAGGTGCATGCACACACTCACACACATTCATAGTGGGCCTGCATGGAAAAATGTCATCATCTCTGCATTTCTGAATTTAGGCACAGGCTGAGACAAACTGATTTTTTCATTTTCTACAACTATGAACATGTTGATGAGTTTGAACAGTTTTTTTACCGTCTCATTAAGAATCGTTAACTCGTCAGGGTTGATGGTTTACGCCCGGTTCATACCAGGCGCCGTGGGCCTCCGGGGTAAGCTCGCACCGTGCAGCCGTCTGGTCTATTTTGTGCACGAGCTGTGAGCGATCACGTCAATTCTGTCAGATACATAAGAAAATCTTTTTTTTTTTTTAAATAACCAATTTTTCACAATAAAATACTGTGAGTGACAAATGCGATCGTTTTCGTATCTAAACAGAACATAGAGATGAAAATGAACATACTATCACAACACTCACACACTTATCTCTGTGTCTTAACAACAGATACATAAAGAAGTGTAGGCCGACTTACTAATTGCTTCGTCTTAGCGGTAATATTTTTAGGTTATTAACTTATTATCCATGATGGCAAAAACAAAGCGCCCGTCAACCGTCGCGGTAAAAAGTTTGTCTGGTGTGAATTGCATGAGAGATCAGATGTCGCACACTCCACGCCGCGGTGCTTCGGCATCCAGTGTGAACCTAACGTTACTCAACTCAATCATAAAATTTTATAAAAACTAATACTTCTAAATTTGACAAATCACAGCGTTTTTGTTAACTGATCCAACGTTTCACTTTTTACAGTGTTGGGCCAAGCACGGGTTAGGTCCCCGAAAATGTAATTTGCGCTCTAATTCCATATCAAAAACATGGTCAAAGCTCAGTGTTTGCTGAGCGTGACACAAACAAGCAAGGACACAGTCTCAGCTTGGGTCTCGCACAACCTCATTATAGCTGTGCCCTCAAGTAACAGATTTGTCCTTAATTGGCGAGTTGTCCTTATTGACTTTAGCTAATTTATGGATTATTTTTACCCTCTTCCCTAATTGAACCATAACTTTCATGTGTTTTTCCTGGCCGCCTGGCTTGGGAGTAATTGGAGCCGAGTGAGGGGAGTTGAGCGTGTCTGTGTGGAAGCGGCGGGTTTTGCCCCATCACATTCAGTTTTGTACAGCATCCATACAGAAAATGAATCCAATAAGAACTATGTGGAGGAGAAAACAATAGCAATACCTGAGCGGAGGTAAACAACGGGAGCGTCCATTTTTCAGGCTGATGGAGTGCAGCGCGGTGGGGTGGCACTACATCTAGAAAGGAATTGTTTCTTGGATTGTTTTTGTTGCTCCCACTGCTGCGTTAGCATAGCTCACTGACTCCTGGGATGTGGCAGCAGAACATTTCACCACAAACACTTTGAGGAACACCGATGACCAGAAATATTAGACGTTATCTCAGCAACGATTCATCTTTCACACCATTTTTATTTTACTTCAGCTCACTAAAGACATGTGCTTTTACAAATGTCAAAGTCTATGTTCATTCTTCTTTTCTATAGATAGATGAGCTTTCATCCTTGATGCTTTTGACCTTACTGCTCAATTACGTCTGTAAATACCTCTTTAAATAAAAAAAAAAGATCAAACTTTTTCTCTTATAACCGAAAGTTTTAAAGTTCTTAGAGTTAATTCTGAAACCATTTGCCCAATTAACAAAATTCCAACGGAAAAGCTGAGAAAAGTCACTCTGCGCTGACATTTAACACTTTAGCTAACATTTCAAAGACTTATCAGTAAACCAGCAGATTCTGACATGAAAAAATAACAAATTTTTTTTTTTTTTTGCTGCAATTGTTGTAAATTGTTCCAAATTGACGTAAAGCCAATTATTTCAGCTTTGGACTCCAGTGAAACAGGATTAAACACGTATAAAATGGTCAACGAGTTACAGTCACTCACAGATTGATTCTATAAATCCCTTTTAAGGTTTATAAAAAAAATACTTTTTTCTCCTTTTAATATAAATTCTAATTGAAATATGTACCAGTTTTAATGTCCTTTAAGTTACGGCAATCCTTCAACCAATTACGCTAATATTGAATTCCAACGGAATTAAATACTGGGAAAAGTAGCTCTGCGCTGATATATAAGACTTAAGCTAACATTTCTAAAGAGTTCTCACAATTAACGTAAACCATCAAATTCTGACGTGAAAAAATAACAAAAAAAATTGCTGCAATTGTTGTAAATTGTTCCAAATTGACGTAAAGCCAATTTTTTCAGCTTTAAATTCGAGTGGAACATGATTAAACACGTAAAAAATGGTCAACGAGTTACAGTCACTCACAGATTGATTCTATAAATCCCTCTTTAGGTTAAAAAAAAGTCACTTTTTTTTCTTTTAATATAGATTCCAAAAAAACTGAAATATATACCAATTTTAATGTCCTTTAAGTTACCACGATCCTTCGATTACGCAAACAACGGAATTCAAACTGATTTTGAATGCTAAGAAAAACAGCTCTGCGCTGATACATAACACTTAGCATTAGTAAAGTGTTCACAAAATTAGCGTAAACTGACGGATTCTGACGTAAAACCTACGATGGCAAATCCAATTTGCACACCTCTATTTCTCTGGAGTCAACAACATTGAGCAGAAGTTTTTATTTACCCAAAGAAAATCCCAGTTTGGGGCCATGAACTCTAGCCTTCGTTTAGACTTGTTTTGGGCTCTGGTGATGAGAGGACATTAGAAGAACCACCAGAGGTGCCCTTAAAGATCCATGATGAGCAGGTTGAGTGGAGGTGGGACTCTTTACGGTTCTGTGTTCACAGGTAAATGAGCGTGGAGGAAGAGACGGTGTTTCTAGCTGACAGCTTGTAGGCGACTTTGAACATCACAGAGTGATGAAGTTCTAACGGTTTAGAAGCTGATTAGTAATGAGTTATGGGTTATTTGTAAAGGAAGGAAAGAGTCTTCACGACTGGAGTTCCTTTGAGTTTCATCCTTGCAAATAGAATTTAATCAAATGGTCAAAGTTGAAGTTCCTGCATGAATGAGTAACACACTGTTCCCCCCGATTAACAACAAGTTAAAGGCCACAGATGGTCTATAGTTCTCTCACATACATGAGAAGATGGTGGATGTTTTGGAGATAAATGCAGGGAAGCAGAATGAGATGGTTTGAACAAGTTGAGAGGATGTTGATATAGGGATAGTGAGGTTGGAGCCACCTCTGGATGTAGAGGAGGAGGACACCAGGATCCAGAGAACATTAGATAGAGATGAATGACTTTCTGTAGTGTCTCCTAAAGTAGGTTTTTCACACTTTTTAGATCACACTAATTATGGCCATGGAGCAGAGATAAAGCGGTCGACCTCTGGAACCTTGTCCAGAACCTCTTGGAAGATTGAGTTTGGTTCCTGACCATCTATCAAAGTGTCTCTGGTTAAGACACTGAACCCAGAATTCCTCCTAGTGGTCATCGGTTGGTGCCCATGTGTGTCTGAATGGGACAGTAAAGCCCTTTAGGCCTTCAAGGAAGGTCATAAATAAATAAAAAAAATTAAAAAATTAAATATTTGGCAACTTTTGTTTAAATATCTATAATTGGACGTGGCACCAGGACACTATTCGTAGGAGGTCTTTGCAGCCATCTGACCTCAAAGTGACACTGGTTGGCGTCTCTGTTGGGTTACGTGGGGAGTCCCATGTCTTCTCTCTTACCCTTTTTGTCCTCGGCCATCCTAGATTGCTGGGTTTTGTTAGGTTAGTTTGGAGTTGGACCTTGGTAGTCTTTAATTGCAGGCTTTGTTTATTTGTTTTATTTAATTACTTTTGGTAAGCCTCCCTTAGCAAGGAGCTGCTGACTCGGACGGTTGACATGTCTGGGTCGAGGGTCTCCCTGACTTATTTTATGTTTGGCCAAAGTTCCCATTTCCTTTTGGTTTTACGTTTTTAACCACTAATTATATTATTGTTCTTTAATTTCAGGGCACAGGGATTAATTTATTTAATAAACTGTCCCTTTTTTTTTTTGGTTTTGTCCCCTTTTGTGCCCATTAAAAATACAAAAAATTATTCAACTACTTACTTTTACTAATGAAAAATAGATTTTTTTTTTCTGGGCACACATATTATTAAAACATAAAAAATGAAATAAAATAAAGGTTTTGTATTTAAATTCTATTGCTAAAATAAATGAAATTGCTTATTCTATGCCGTCTGACTGCAATAAAATGAAGAAGTTTAATTTCCGTTTTCATATGTTCAAGGGTTCTATTTCCTCCCCTCTTTCTCATTAAAAGACCTTGTCTTATATAGTGAAGGTGTGCCTCTACTGTCTGTTTTCACCTTCTATCAGAGCTGGGGGGCTCCTTTCATCAGGCTCTCAGTTTTATTTTCCTAACATGGTTTTCCCTGAAAAGAAAAGCAGACAGAATAGAGGAGAAGAGCCTCTCTGGTACATTTGTAGAATTGTGGAGCCTCAGATGCTGACAGCCTTTATGTGGCTTTCACTCTTGTGTCTTGCCAAAGGAGTATTTTATATTCTGAGTCAGACTCTGTGTGGGAGGGGGGGGACTAAATCAATTCTAAATTATTGCTCTTCTCAATAACTGATGGCCGTGTCTGGGCAGAGGAGAAATGATTAATGATGATACGATGGACAATGTGAGTAAGACACACACTGAGACATTATCGGCTCCGTGCTGCTAGATAGACTGAAGATCTGTGCAGGAACTGACAGCCATTATTAAAGTGAGAGAGACATCAGCGCTCACGTTTGCGGCCGGGAGTTTACCGCCGAGCGAGCGCGCGCTGATGAAATCGATAAGGAGGTGAAGAAAAGTTAGAAATCATAGGTCACGATGCATTTATATCAAGACACGGTGTGTAGTCTTTAATTACGTTGCCTTCACCGCGCTGGTGGCGTGTCATGTTCAAGTGAAGTGGAAAATACCGCCGAAGTGGCTTTAATAGTTTTCCAAATGCAGCAATTAAGCGTAAACAACCTTTTACAGGCGTACAGTAAAGGTTTCAATTAATATTTGTTGGCTGCTGTGTCATAATTTATACATCTACTCTATGATAGGTAATTTTGCCGAAACATAAAAGAAAAACTAACTAAATTTGTGATTATTTGGTCCCATCAGCTCCAATTTGTGATGAAGTTGTCTTTTTTTTCCTAATTTTCTGTTAGTATGCTAGCAGCTAATATCAGCATATTCAGCTAATATTAGCACTCTTGCAATTTTAGCTTTTTAAAAGTTTTTATTCTATGGTCTGAGTGAATACTCGATTCTGATTGGCTTATATAGAGTGAATTTGTGTTTATATATAGTTTTATTATTAACTAATAAAATAAATTGTTTGGTTGTTGATAAATATGTAATGATCAGAGTTAATAAGTATTTGATTTAATTTGTATTTCTTTCATGGTAGAAGTGGGATAGAACACTTCATCATCAGAACTCTGCTTCACGTCAGATGGTTGTTCCTGCAAAGTCAATCAAACTCTGCTAATGGACACCGGGCCACCTTGTCCTTTGAACATTGTTGTTTTCAGAGTTAAATTTTTAAAGTTGTTTTCTGAATAACTATTTGCTCCTAGCAGCTAATATTAGCTGCTAGGAGCTAATATTAGCTGCTAGGAGCTAATGTTAGCTGTCAGTAGTTCATTGTGATTAGTATTAGCTTATAGCTCCCAGCAACTAATATTTGCTCCTAGTGGCTAACATTAGTTCTTAGGAGCAAACATTAGCAGATAGTAACTAGTAGCTTATAAAACTCAGCATCTTATATTAGCTTCTGGTGGCTAACATTAATTCTTAGGAACAAACATTAGCAGATAGTTACTAGCATTATCTTATAGCCCCCGGCAGCTAATATTAGTTCGTAGGGGCTAACATTAGCTCCTAGGAGCAAACATTAGCAGATAGTAACTAGTAGCTTATAGCCCCCAGCAGCTAATATTAGCTCCTGGTGGCTATCAGTGACTCTTAAAAGCAAACATTAGCAGATAGTAACCAGCATTAGCTTATAGCTCCCAGAAACTAATATTAGCTCCTAGTGGCTGACAGTAACTCTTAGGAGCAAACATTAGCAGATAGTACCTAGTATTAGCTTATAGCCCCCAGCAGCTAATATAGCTCCTGGTGGCTAATATTAGCTCCTAGTGGCTAGCACTAACTCTTAGAAGCAAAAATTAGCAAATAGTAACTAGTATTAGCTTATAGCTCTCAGAAGCTAATATTAGCTCCTAATGGCTAAAAGTAACTCTTAGGAGAAAACATTAGGAGATAGTAACTAGCATTAGCCTATAGCCCTCAGCAGCTAATATTAGCTTCTTGCAGCTAATATTAACTGTTAGGAGCTAATATTAACAGCTAGTAACTAGTATTAGCTTATAGATCCCACCAGCTAATATAAGCTGCTAGCAACTAATATTAATTGTTAACAGTTAATACTAGCAGCTAGTAACTAGTAGCTTACGGCTCTCAGCAGCTAATATTAGCGGCCACTTCCTAGTAAGTAAACTTCAACACTTTTTTGACATCTATAGTTCAGCTTATGGAACTAGACAGAGTGAATATAGAGAGTAGCTTACTTCCGGCTCCAACGAAATAACGTCAATTCAGTCACAACTTTCTTGCAACATGTTGAAGGGCAGACATAGTCAGTAGCATGGAAAGGACTGAGTTTCTAGTTTCTATTTCAATCATTTAGTTATTTCACTGAACTATCTAAATCTAGTAAATAGAAGAAAAAACTTTTTTTTTTAATTTAACGTAGCTTATCCCATCCAATCAAAAATTGAAGACTTCACGATAAATATTAGCAAATACTCAGTGTTGTCAAAAGAAGTTTGTTTATCTAAGTTGTAACGGTGCACTTTAGTCTTATTTAATATATATGATCTGTGTGTATGTAAATTAGCTCCTTGTCTGGATGCAGCAGCTCCCCCCAAAACTCTGCCTCCTGTAGCTGGATTCTGTCAGCAAACGTCTAATAATGTGTTGCTAATGTTAGATAAACCCCGATTTCAACTGCCAGCCCTGACAAGTTCCACCCTGCAAGTTGACAGGGCTGCCTCTTGAAGTGTGCCGTGTTGGAATCTGCAATTTTCCGACTGTCAGCGGCGTGCTGCAGTGGAAGCGCTCGTTCCTGAGGCTGCTGCTTATTCCGCTGGCGATGTTTTCCAGCAGAGATCAAATGCTGATGTGTACACATGTGCTCCATTTCAAGGAGAAAAGTGATGCATCAACCTGCAGCTGGCATCGCTCTTCTCTGGATAAGGAGGAGTTTTTCCATGTGAAAGTTAACTAAAAGTCAACAGTTGCGATAATAAAGTTTAAAAAAACTACAAAGTTTAAAAACATTCTTAAAACTGCCTTGAATATAAGAGTTTTGTTAAATTATTATGAGGGTTCTTGAATTGCCATTCCAACTGGCCCCATCGGCTATGGAGGTAGAGACTATGGTCCACTTGGACCCAATGGCTCCGCCCTCCCTCTGTACCTGGTTGAAACTGTCCTGGCTGTGGAAGTTACAGACCTTTCTGACAGTGGGCTGAGCCAGTGGGCTTTTACCTACTCCTTCTGGACTCCTCCTACACATCCAGCTCCTCCTACAGATTCACACTCCCAAGTCGTCACATATTGACACATGGATAAGGACCCATCTGTGTCACTTTTTGACATTTTGGGTCTCCCCAACTTGTCATTTTTTGACGTGCTGGCTGTTCCTATTAAATCATGGGTCCCCAACTGCTGGGCCGTGAACCGGTCCAGTACTGGGACCCGGAGTCCACCTTTTACCTAACCCAATAACAGTACCCATCCCGGTACGGACCTGATACTGCATCTCGTACATGTTCAGGTCCAGTTTCGCATCTGGTATTCCATCTGATACCAGTTGGGGTCTGGTACCCCGTCCGGTACCGGGTTTTGATACCGCATCCCGAGGACTATTCAGCGTACGGTACTGCGTCCCGAGGGTTGCGGATCCTTGATTTCAAGAACCGATGAGTTGGGGACTCCTAAAACGTCAAAAAGTGATGCGCATGCGGCCATAACCAAATATCAACGTGAAGAGTTGGGGATGAGAGTGTGTTGACTCATCCCACACATTCTTATTAATAAAGTCGTCACATGGTTCAGGACTGAATTTAGGAGACTGGGCGTTTTGTCGGATGTGGACAGAACCCCAAGAGGTGGCCGGTGCTGATACCCTAACACTAGCTAGGTCAGCATCCCGAACTGGTGCAGCGACTGGAACCGGTACTGATCTATGTCCGGTACCGATCCGCATTTGGTGCCGGGTTAAGGTTAGGGTTAGGGTACTGGTGCGGTCCATGTCCCAGTACCGGTAACGGTTTGTGGCCCCGGAGATAGGGGACGCTTGATTTAACAGCAAACACGTCAAAAAACTATGAGCTGGGGATACCAAAAACGTCAATTTTTGACGCGTAGGGTCCGTAACCCTTCGTCAGAATGTGACGAGTTGGGGATGAGAACGTGTTGGCTCATCACCAGGTGGTCAGCAGTGGAAAGCTCCAGCTCTTTTAACCATAGTATATTTTTGCATCAGGCTAACGTTTTTGACTAATTCCGTTTACTGATGATTTTTAGGCTATTTTGGAGTTTAGCTAGTATTTAAGCAACAAGCTAGCTTTTTTGGGCTAATTTGGGCTCTATTTAGGTTTTTTGGGCAAATTTGATGTTCGGCTCATATTTAAACAAGACACTAAATATTTTTTTTGGAAAAATGGCAAGTATTAGAGATTTCTTTGCAAATTTACAACAAATTTTACAACTTCAGTGCAGTGAAATTTCCAGTCTTTTAGCAAATTTAACATTTTTCAAATTGTTTTTGCATTTTGAGCAAATCCTTTTAGCAATTAAAGTAAATTGCGTGACAGTTTTCAGAAAAAAGCTTCAGCATCTCTAGCAACTACTTTCAGCAAAAAGCATCCACATTGGCATTATCGCAGGTAATGTAACTGTTCTAGTTGAAATATGTACTCTAATCGGGTTATGATACATAACTGAGAATAAATTAAAATTTCTGGAAGCCAAACTAGATGTATATATATATATAAATTTGTTTGTGTATGTATGTATATATAGACATTAAAAATAGTTTTATGTACTTAATGATGTAATTGTATGTTTTATCACCAATGTTGTTGAAAAAGTTTTTATTAACCTTTTAACACCTGAGGAGTCACCATTGACGCCTAAGCACAAAATCTTGAACATACTGTAACTTTTCAACTATTAGCACGATCAACGTCGTTCGTGCTAATGGTTGAAAAGTTACAGTAAATCAAAGAACATCAACACTGCAGCTCCAGTGTGAAAGAGCAATTCTGTAGCAGAAAACCTTTAGCTGACATGAGAGTGAAAATACGTTTTTCTTTTATATTTTCAAGAAATTTCGTTTTCTCGACAGACTTGACATGAGTGACAGTTCTGCCTCCGAACGCCACAATTACGATTCTCAGTTTTTTTGTTTGTTTTTTTTTTTCGTTTGGAAGAATTGTTGCCTTTTAGTATTAACCGACATTTCAAACCGCTTGACAAGTTAATGAAAAAACACCCCAACAGTTTCATTTATGTCTGTTTTCAAGCCATAATTACACCAAGCGGCCGTTGTCCTGGTTGGGCTGATACCAAAGACTGACAACCTACAACAAAGGCGGGCCGAAAAAGAGCCCAAATTACCCCCATTATCCTCCTTTACTCTAGTTATCTCTACCTTCTAAGTGACCAACGGCACATCTCCAGAGATGGCTGAAATCACCATCTGCACTCATGCATTTGAGCAAAAAAAGATTGCATAAACACGCTTGCTTACAAATCTAATATCTTGGCACAAAGAGGCACTGTCACAGTCGGAGCCCAAATGGCTGTTTTCTGTTGTCAGTCAGCTGCTCCCCAAACATCCACTTTCTCCTCCTGACAAAGAGCTCCGTCTTTTATTATCTCTCCTCACAACAAAGCCCAAATTCATGTGCGCCTCTTATCTGGCTCGTAATCTTCCTCCCAGCACTCAGGCTTGCACTCCCGGGAGTCGGCTCCGAACGGCGACTCGCAGCCCGCCGCGCCAACGCCGGCTACTTTTGATCCCAGACGGTCGCACACTCCATCGCCCGGGCGACAGCGGCCATTAGGAGAAGCGGCGCTCCCCATCTCTGTTATTATATCACTGTTTTATCTCCACCTTCTTTGTTTTCTGCCTCCAACTTTCTTTCTTTTCTTTTTTTTCTCCCCCGTTATTATCCGCGGTGTTTACTCTCTGATGCGGTTTCAGGGAAAATGATAACTCTAACCTGGACTGAGGCTCTCCACAAATTATTGCCATTGATTTGTGTCTTTATTATTGCTGCAGCGCCGCCTCAGGCTGACGGCAGCCCAACACTGCCATCCAGTGATGGAAACGGAGAGCCCGCTGCATGTCTGACCACCGGGCACACTCATGTTTTGTGTGGATTCAAAGCCCAAACGGAGGGCGTGTGCGTGCATGCGTGCTGAACCTAAAGGTGACCGAGCGGCGGTCCCGGTGCCCCTCCGCTTCACGGTGGTGTGTGTTACTCCGGGCGAGAGTTTAGTGCGGCTCAGCGGCCGGTTTGATGAAGGAATGCCCCGGCCATCTGCTGCACATTACAATTAGACCTCCTGCCCAATTCAATTAGCAGGCCGAGGCCGGGCCACTGATTGGACGGAAGGATTTCTGGATGCTCTAAAAACTGTTTATTTTGGAGGTGATGCGACATGTTTGCAGACCTGAGGGGGGTCACAGGGGTAAAAAATAGTTGACTCAGATGGTTGTTTAAAATCCCTTTTGTGTTGTCTACAAGCCAAATTTTGGTGCTTTTATTTTGATAACTTAAAAAAAAAAGAAACAATCCTAAAAACAAAGGGAGATCAAACCACAAAGCTGGAGTGTTTGTGTTTTAATCAGGACGTTCTGACAGCTTTGCAGCTCGTTTGACCTCACGCTTTGATACTCGGTGATTGCAAGGACATCCAACCCACGAAGAGTGATTGACTGACTGTTTTTTTGTGTCTGTTTATCCTTCGTTCTTCCACTGTAAAGACGAGAATCAGTTGTAAACGGTTCCATTTCTAGAACTACACGAGGACTTGATTAAATGTTGGGTAACAATGGATTTGCAGTGATTCGGTAAAGATGAAAATATTGAGTAATACGACGATATGTGTATCTAACACTTAAACTATCGACCTTTTTATGAACTATCGTAACTCTTGGACTGTTTACTCCACGTCAGATACGATATGTCAAAAATCTTCATCTCTGGTGTTCCTTTAGCCCGTATGTCACTAAGTCCCAACGTACAACTTAATCCATGATTTTACTGAATGGTCCAAAAAAATTTGAAAAACTTGCGATAGATGAAATCCGCGAAGTAGTCATCATTATTTCAAAAAAGTCCTAAAAGGACGGAATTTATGAATTTGGAAATAATGCCTTAAAAAGCCTTCAAAAAGTCTAAAATGTTCATATCTGAGTCTTAAAAATCGTCCCACTTTTTGAAACTTCTTTATTTCCAATTTCATGTCAAAGTTTTAATTTTCCGTCCACAATTATTTTGATCAAATGACGTGAACAAACAGTACCAGTTGTTATGTACCAATACGCTGAATGTCCACCGCTGGTTTGAAATAAGAAGAGCACTAAAGCATCATGACACAAACAACAAGATACGAAGCTACATTTTTGATCATTAAATGGGAATAAATGAGTACAGTGGAAAATAATGTATAAAATGAGGAGTTGGTGTTATTTTTGTACATGCATGGCTCTAAAAAGGTCTTAAAAAGGTATTTAACCCTTTAACACCTGAGATGCCACCAGCAACGGCTAAAAAACAAACAATTCATTTTCAAACGTTAACGCGACCAACATCATTCCAGTGGATTCTGAAGTGGAGAAAAGCGACTTTTCTCCACTTCAGAATCCACTGGAATGATGCTGGTCGCTTAGACGGTAGAAGTGCTACGAGAAGTCAAAGAACATCAACACTGAGGCTAAATCTCCAGTGTTAGAGGGTCAAACTCTCAAACTAAGGGTGTAACTCTGTAACTAAGGGTGTAGTAGGTACGTTGTACAAATTTTACATTTTTTTAATCCCCCTAAATCCTATGTACTCTGCTAAGTCCTTCTTGCGGTGCAACCTGACTGTTAGAAATGAGGATGTTTAGCGTAGTTCGCATCTGTCTTGTCTGCACACCCCGTCCATGTGGCATTTTCACAGTCAGTAAGGTTCCAGTACTCACACCTTACTACAATGCGCCGTAAAGGGAATGTACGACCGCAACACCTGTACATCAAAAGTGTATACATATTCCTAGCAGATTCTTCATGATACACTTACCACAGATACGGCAATCCCATGTTCTATTTTCATGACATCCCCTTAGGGGTCATATGAACCTTAAGGGGTATGGCTCCTGCCATGAGATGTGACCGCTCCTCTCAACTCCTGTATAGGTATACTTGACTAAGGCTTTAGATTAGTGAGATTCTGACTCCATTAATCTTATCTCAAATTTACATCGGTGTGTTTGTGGTGCATTTCCATCCTTCTCATGACTGTCAGTAAGTTTACATTGTCTCTGTTGCGTCTCCGGACCATCTCATTGTTTTGACATGATGGCTGTTCCCATTAAATCATGGGTCCCCTACCTCTGTGTCTTGGTCCAGTGGCAGGACACAGAGAGTACCGGTACCCGAACCAAGTACCAGGACACTAACCTCGGGCTCCCATGGCAACCTCCACTGCATACAACCATGTCCAACCTCTGCAATCCAGCCTCTCCAACTCTCCGAATCCGTTTCATTGGGTTCAAATTTCCGCTGGACGCTAGAGCTGAGTCGAAGCACTTTCTGTGAAGTGTGACTACTGACAACCTAAACCGGAATAAATGGTGGGTTGTCGCATGAACCTTCATGAGTTTCTTGTCAGAGCCTGTGGCAGTAGCCATACAGTAGCCAAAGAGAGTCATCTGCCGTAGATTAACCACTCCCGCATCACACCTGAGCTGTAACGCTTGCCAGGAAGCCCAGGGCAGCCCAGCACCAGACGCTGTACTGGATCCAAACCGGTACCAACTGAGGTACTGGGTTAGGGTACAGATACCGTTCATGCGTACAGATCTTGGACGCGTCCCAAGGACCATTCCACATCCAGCAACACTACCAGATGTGGTTCTGGGTCCCAAGAGCTGTGGATTCTTGATTTAATGAACAGCCAGCACATCAAAAAACGACGAGTTGTGGACAGAAAGTGATGCAGAGGGGTCCTTAACCAAATATAAATATGTGACGACTTGGGGATGAGAATTAGTGGGGTCCAAGTGGAGTCTGTGGCACTCTCTTTGCTCATCTTAAGCCCCTGTTGCTATCTTATGGGGTCCAGATGACCCAAACCTTACATTGACGTGTTCTCCATCCCATAACAAATGTAGATGATGGACAGGATTTCATGTCTGCCACGGTCACCAGTGAAAATCAAAAATCCTTGAAAAGAAAAAGTTCAGCGGACTGTCTTGTGGGGTCCAGATGACCCCACTCCCAACATCAACATACCTAGGATATCACAAGGGTTACACAGTCAGACCCCATGCCCTCTCCTTTGTTGTGAAATGCTTGTTTTGTGTCATAAATGATGTAATATCGTCGTCCATGGAGAAAATTGACACCAGTGTTATCTGTAGTGTGAAAAGCTCATCTTGAGTGGCGTAAAGACGGATCTCAGATACAGAACTGACAGACGCGAAGTAAACAATACAATCGATTAATGAGTGTTCTGTTTTTTGTCAGTTTTTAGGTCTCTCAAAGCTGAAATGTTTCATCCCAAAGACCCACAACCTTCAACAAGTAACTATATAACCAGTAAATGGTGGATGGAAATGACTTTTCCTTAGGAAATCAAAACTATGAGACTAAAAAGGACTTGTAAAACTGACTTCTATGCATTTGGTTTTGCATTTGAAGCTGCTTCTAGTCTAAATATAAACCTGTGGAAACACAACAGCATCTCCAAGAACTCAAAACAAGACAAAGGTGATCCAGCGTCTGTCTACGAGTCTTTGTTTGTTTGTTTGGGCAACATGTGTTTGTTTTTCTCCAACAGATGAGAAAAACCTCCTCTTCTCCACAACCTGCCGCTAAGTTCTCCTCTTCTGGAGAAAATCGCAGCTTTTAGGCATTAGAGGATGAGACAGAGGAACACACCTGTGAGGGTGAGCGACGACGGCTTACGACAAACACACTCGCGTGCACGTGGAGATGTGCACAGCACGTAATCTCACTAACCCTCCACGCGCACACACACAAAGCTGTGGGGGAAGCAGGACACGTGAACCCAGAGGAACACACGTTCTCGTCTGTTCAAGATGCTGTCAGATATTCTCAGAGTCCTCTGAGACGTAGCACACAAAAACATTGACTCGCATAAACAGTGTTCTGTTTGGATGTCTTCCCAATTATCTGCTGCAGATTTCCTTGATTTTTTTTAAACTCCTGCCAGATTGGCTTCGGTAGTAAACAGACTGTCAGACTGTCGCGGCGTTCTGAGTTCCTTCCGGTCAAAAGGGCACGGCCGCATGTTCTCCACGACTTCTCCGCGGCTGTTTCATCTGGACGGTTGATCTGCGTCTGCGATTCCATTCCGATTCCACCTCTGGTGTTAAAGGTTTAAGAAAACAAAACCTTTATTTAAACGAGACAGGAGTCGGCTGAATCTATAGACGTTTACAGTTATTCTAGAACATGTTACACGCTAGATGTTAGCCCTGTTAGCATAATTGCAATAGATGTAACTCCCAACCTTGTTTGTAACACGTATAAGAAATAGACTAATACCACAAAAACAAGAGTTACTGAGACTTTGCTAGCTCCCAACTTTGTTGGTAACCTGTAGAAACAACACAAGTAGATGTTAGCCGCATTAGCGTATTCACAATACCTGTAACTAACAACCTTTCATGCAACCAGTATGAAAAATCAGACTGATACCTCAAAAACAAACATTACTGTGACTACACAAACTCCCAACCTTGTTAGTAACACATACAAATAGACTCATACCACTATAACCAATGTTACTGTGAATAGGCTAACTCCGATTGTGTTAGTAGCACATATAAAAAAGCAGTTTGACACGTTAGCCGCATTAGCATTTTTACAAAACTCCCATCTTTGTTTGCAACACAAAAAAATTAAACTGATATGGAAAAAAGTTACAGTGACTATGCTAACTCCCTACTTTGTTAGTAACATGTAAAAAAAACAGTCCGATATTGCTACAAGTTAAGCACATTAGCATATTTACAAAACTTCCATTGTTTTTGTAACATAGAAAACAGATTGATACTGCTAGAAACAAACATTACTTTAACTACACTAACTCTCAATTTTGTTGGTAAAGCGTAAAAAAAACGCAATCTGGCACTACTACACGTTAGCCGCATTATAATATTTACTAAAATTTATCCTTTTTTGTAACACATAAATAACAGACTGATACTGTGACTATGCTAACTCCCAATCTTGTCAATAACATAAAAAAACAGTTGGACACTGCTACATGGTAGCCGCATTAGCATATTTACAAAACTCCTATTCAAGTTTTCAAAATTAAACTGATGTAGCTAAAAAAATGCTAGTATGCTAACTCCCTACTTTGTTAGTGACATATAAATTAAGAAAACACACACAGTCCTACACTATACATTAGCCGCATTAGCATATCTACAAATCTCCCACTATTGTTTGCTAAACCCAACATAGCTATGACTTCACAAACCACACAGTTTGACATTGCTACACGTTAGCCGCATTAGCATATTTACAAAACTCCCAAAGCTTGATCTTAACCCTGTTAGTAACATGTACAAAAACACAGTTCGACACTACTAGATTCTAGTCGTGTTAGCATATTCACAATACCTGTCACTACCAACCTTGTTTTCAACTCATAAAAAACAGACTGATACTGTTAAAACACTGTTAACTGTTAAAACGTTACTGTGACTATGCTAACTCTCAACTTTATTCATAACACGTAGAAAAACAAAACAGCCTGACACCGCTACACGTTAGCTGCATTAGCGTAATTGCTAAACTCCCATTCTTGTTTGCAACACATGAAAAAACAGACTTATACTGCTAATATATAAACATTACTGTGACTATACTAACTCCCTACTTTGTTAGAAGACTCTTTAAAAAAAAAACAATGCAACACCGCTACATATTAGCCACATTAGCCATATTAGCAATGTTAGCGTATTCACACCACCTAAATCAATAATTTTGACAGATTCCTCTCAGATTGCTTTGAACATTAGTAAACCAGAACTAATCCATATATGGAGCCTTTTGGATTACAAAGTGCACTTTAAAAAAACAAATACAGTTTTAAAAAGTGCCTTAAAATTGCAGCAAATACAGTAATGACTTTTCTTAGTGATGCAACTGTTTAAAATGCTTACATTTTTTCTACATTTTCTTTATGTTTGTTTTTTCTATAGTCCCAGAGTTGTGGAGTTGCTGGAGCCTATCCTAACTACAAGTTCCCAGTCTGTTGCAGGGCCACACACTTAGGTCGAGACAATTTAGACTAACCAATCAGCATTTTGTTTGTGGGAGGAAACTAGAGTGACCGGACCAAACCCACGGATCCCAGCCGGGAATCATACCAGGGCGCTCTCACTGTGAGGCAAGAGTGCTAACCACCACACCAGCATAAAGACCAAATCTCTGCACATAAGTTTCCATAACATTGATTTGTTTAATTGAAAAGTCTTTGGAGAGGACATTTTTAAACCTAAAAATTTCCCAAAAATAATAAAATCCTTCTTTGTATCTAGAGATAAGATTGGATACTTTCCAGTGGCAAAAAATGTGAAAAAGTGGAACTCTGGGAATTGTAGTTTTTAGTAGTTGAACTGAACAAAACATGTTTTTTTTTTTTTTGGTTGTTAGGAGGATATTGTTATTGTTTTATTTATAAATAAAGTTTTCTTGGCTGAAACTATTTGGCTCTCCAACTATATAACTGTTTTTTAGAGATATTCTGCAGTCACACTCTCAACCGTGATGAGTTCATTGGTTGGTAATCTTTAATAAACAGAAGGAAGTACAGAGGAAACGCCGTCTGCTCCTCTCTTTAAACGCTTCCCTCCGCCGTCCCCAAACGAAGACTTATTGAACGTTTCAAGAGGAATCTGTGTCCACTTCTGGTGAATGTTCTGAAGCTCAGGCGTCTCAGATCTTTGTTGTCTTATCCTCCTCTTCATAGCGACCACATATTTCCAGCGGAGGACGGGTCTGACTGCGGGCCAGCCTTTCAAGCGCGCTCGCTCTGACTGTGAAAGCGCCGCCGTCATGCTGGATGAGGCCCGCCATTGTCCTGCTTCAGTGAACGCTCCTCGGATGAGACGCTGCCTTGATGGCAGCATATGTCGCTTCAAAGGAGCTATATGTGCTTCCACATCAATGCAGGCTCACACACACCAGTCACTCGCTGTACAGTTTTCTAAACTCAAGCCAGCGTGTCACGACGACGCACGCCGCGTGGGAATTAACAAGCAAAGACATCAGACAAGATGTACTGACATGAATGAAGAAACTAAAGTTCAGCATTATTAGAGCTCAAGCAGTTTGTAGCAATGAGCTGTATGCGCTAGTCTACGACTAATGGACGTCAAGACTGACGCCATATTGGGAAGGGAAGTTGACAGTGATACTTGGTTGATGCACAAATACAACCGCCAGCGCACGATGGGGAGGCAATCTTCAAGATTTAATTATATTAAAATTGTTGACGTGGTCATGAAATGCCCTCTCTGGTGCTCCTGCCTCAGGTGGAGAAGTTTAAATATCTTGGGGTCTTATTCACGAGTGAGGGAAGATCAGAGTAGGGGGTTAACCAGTTTATTGGAGCTGCGTTGGTTAGATTCGGGGACATGATTGAGAATTCATCTGATAATATCAATTTGATTCGATTTACAGTTGGTAGATATCACATTTTTTTCTGTTAACATGAGTCAAGTTTCAGAACAAAATTATATGTTAAAGTCTCCTCCGATGAAAATCTTGTTTTTTGAGCTATTAACATTTATGTGTGGGAATCAGGGGCGGGACTGCTTGGCTCCAAAAGCCACGCCCCCTCAGGGGAGATTTTGGAAACAGATCAACATAAAAAATGGCTTTTAACGACATTTAGATTGTGAGATTTTGGTTAAAAACCTCATAATACATTTCAAATAAAACAATTGTCGTAGGAGGACTTTAAGCTTGTTAAATTAATTTGAGTTCATTTAGGCACATACAAAATAATCTGGTCATATAGGTTTGGTTATATTTGGGCACAGTAACACGAGTTTGGTTAAGTTAAAGCGTATAATCTGGTAATAAGAGTTTGGTTTTGTGAATGCAGATATTTATCTGAGTTTGGTCATTTTGAAACACAAAATTTTGTGTTGATCCGGTAGCATAAATTTGATTAGGTTTAGGTAATTAACAATGGTAATAAGAGTTGGGTTAAGTCTGACGAAGAGCCTGAGATGTTAGGATCCGTTTTCAAACGGTTTAATTGAACAGAACAAGGGCTGGACATAAACAGGGTCAAAAGGCAGGCATTGGGCAAAAACACAGGCGAGGCAGGAGAACCAGTAAACAGGCGTGGGTCAAAAACACTGAGAATCAAACTGCTCAGACTGATGGGAAAACACAATCAAGACTTCGCACTGAAGATAAGGCTGGAGTGAGTATAAATGCTGGTGATTCTGATGAGGATTATGAGGATCAGCTGTGCATGGGGAGAACTGAAGCGGTGGCTGATGGGAGTTGGTGCTGAAGCTGGTTAGTACTCAGGAGAAGGGTCCCTCTGGTGGTCGGAGGAGGACATGGCCGAGTCCCAACACTAAGGCGCATGTTAACCAGGTAATCTGATCATTTGAATTTGGTTTGTTTAAAGTACACAATTATTTGTAAATACCGTAACTTGAATTTTGGTAGATTTCAGCCAAAAATTGTCTCTTAAAAGTTATTTAATTTGTTACTTTTCAAAATAAAATGAAAATGAATTTGATTAAAACTAAAAGTTTTAAATGTAGCAAACTGCAGAACCTTTGTTAATTGATCAAGTGTTTCAGCAAACTCAGTAATATTTGTGTTTTTGGCATTATTTTTTTTTTATTTGAAATAAACCATTTACCCAAAAGTTTATATGTAAATAGTAAATAGTTTACAATGCCACATTTTTAAAAATACCTAATAATACATTTAACCCTTTCACACCTGAGGAGTCACTGGTGACCCTTAAACACAAATAAACACTAAAGCTCGAGCCGCTCTCATTTTGGGAGTGTATTTTATCATTTTAAAGATAAATATTAAATGTATTTTTAGAAAACCAAATATTTCATGTTTTTATAGGAATAGGAACATTAAAATTGTCACTCGTGAGGAAAAATGAATGTAAACGCTGACGTTTAATTCATTTTTAGCTACAATAGTCAGATATGACAGACATTTGGAGATTGTTTTTTCATTTTCCTGCTATAGGAAGCATGAGCACATTTCTCCGCCATCTTCACTCGGATCAGTTAAGGATTCCTTCTCCTTCCTCTCTCTGCCTTTTTCTCTGCATTTCGTCTCTATCAGATGCAGACAGAAGCTTCCTAATACTTCAACAGCGCTTATACCCACATGCTCTCTGGAGCCACAGGTCGCAATCTTTTTCAGCGGAACACACATTTATACGGCGCCCGCGACCTTTTCTCCTTCACTTAAAGGCCAATAGAAGAGCATTAGTCTCCCTGAAGCCCCGGCGAGCGGGCCGGCTCGCCGTCCTCCCTGCCCTGCCTGAAACGCATTGTTCAGGTAAATGAGCCTGAGAGATCAGCATGAATAAGGACCTGAATGCACGCCGCCATCGCTCTCCGCGTGGCCTCTGCCTCGCTCGGCCCCCACAGTCCTTGAGAGCTCAAATTGACATTGGAGACCCGGTTATGAAAGCGAGGGCGGTGGAGGCTGGTGCTTTTCGGGACGCCGTCTCACACGGCGGCTATTGAGTGCTCTGGTTTTGGGCCGCAGATGGGTCCTGCACCCCCCTCGCAGGGTCCCCCTAATTAGAGACACAGAGATCGGAGCCCTCAGACTGGATGAAAAGAGAGGTCGCGGTTGCACGCACCTGCCGAACCGCCTCGGTCTGGTGTTCGTCTCTGCGTGTTTCCACCCTCCACCTGTCGAGAGCTCTCTGTTTTCTTTATGTCTCACCCCCCCCCCACTCCAGATCCTCCCACAGCAGAGCTCGTGTGAGCACATTCGTCAGGTGTCACCCAGCGAGTCTGATCCCAGCAGAAATCTGCCACCGCTGTTGGCATGGTGACGGCCGCTGCACTCAGAGACACGGCTGCCATGGTTTCCAGGCACGCCGGGTAGACGGGGAGGGGGGGGATGCTGCTCCATCGCCTTTCTCCTGATCTCTGGTAGGGGTTCATACATAGAGACATGCTTTTATAAAATGTAAAAGTCAGTTTTTGTCCAGTGTCTTTCATCAGAATCACAAGTTTTTTCTTGATTTTGTGTCAGCCGACTCATTTGTTTTGCATTTCAAGTTACGCTAGCATAGTCCCAAAACTGCAAAATTTGTAAAATATTTTTAATTAAATATTCACGAAATACTTTTTGTTTAAACTAGTAAGACATTTTTTTTTCCAGAACTTATTTCAGCAAAATGAACTTTTTTTTAAATCTACGAAAAACTCTTGATAGTTTTGCATAAAAATGAGAAGCTTTACTTGGAAAATGTATTTACGTTTAATTTTCATTTAGACTTGGTATCTTAAAACCAACACTTTAATGACATTTTAGAACAACAAGTACATTCCCTGAAGTGTATTTTTATAATACGCTACTATATTTGTAAAGATTGAAATTCTGCGATTTTTCATGTCACAATTATTTCTTTTGATTTTTTTCGCCAAGAAATAGTCTCGAATATGAGTATTCGCAAACTCGTTAGAGCCCAAATATTTACTAAACTGTACTAAATATATAAAGCAGTTTTAGACGTCAAAAATATTTGGACTCAATTTGTACTCAAAGAAATCACAACTCTTTACAGTCGTAGTTTTTAATTAGGGGTTTGTATTGTTAAGAGCCTGGCGATACAATACATATCTCAATACGTATCCCACGATACGATACGTATCGCGATATATTCCAAAACAAATTTTCACCTTTTTTTTTAAGAACATGACTTAGAAAAACTTCTACCTTTATATCAATACACCTTTGGTTTTAATATTATGGTAGAATTGATTTAGAATTAATTGAGTTTGGGTTTGGCACCCATCCCAAGTCAAAGCTAAGTAGTATATGTGTCATAACAACAAAATTGAACATTTAACACGAGTTCTTGTTGTTTTGGTCGCGGTGTAAAGCTGCTCAAAGAGGGTCAATGTGCTGCCAACTAGTGGTCGGAGGTTTAAGTGGAAAACAAAAGAAAGACGTACATAAATAATCAATGTAATAAAGTCTATATAAGAGTCAGCAGATTTTCTACAACCCTATTTGTTATTGTTCCATGAGGCAGATTGTTTTTACTTTTTTAATTTTTTATGTGAAGTAAATCTGTTCTGGATGACATGTGGATCACTCGTTCACTATAAGTGAGGTCATCAGAACAAATATCCGACTAGTCACATGTGGAGTTTTTGTGAGACATAAATGCAGCAGCAAACAAACAAAAAAAGCAGATTTTAGTTGCAGCAAACCCTGGTTGTTGCTGATGTGTAGAACGCTCCACACTGACCTGAAAGGAGGCACATCAGCCTCCATCCCCACAAGGATTTTCCTTCTTGTGCTTCTCTTTAGAAACAAAGATGTGAGTGGAGTTGAGATCTAACAGCAGCTACACTAAGCTGTGCAGAGTGTCAAGAATAATGGATGTTGTGAACCGAGCGACGCCTGCCTCCTAACCCGTGAGGAGCTGCCGGTGCTCGCCGGGTGGTGGGAGCCGGCGCCTGAAGCCATGGCAGCTGGCTTGAGGTTACCCGCCGCCCCGGTGCCTGATAGATGGTGTGTTATAGTTTTTTCCTGCTTCCATTTGCTCCTCATTCACACGTCTCTTTGTTTGGTGTTGTAAGGATGAAATAGCGGTTTGCCCCGCAGCAACCGATTCAACCACAAACATCATTGTTTATCAAAACTGCTTGTGCTGATCATAAGCGTGTTTTAAACTGTGTTTTAAATATGTCTTTTATTAAGTGGTTGTATCGTTTCATCCAAACAGCATTTTTTGGTTGAGCTCACCCCTCCTTATCTCTGGGTTGAACGTCTGGTTCAAATCTCCTCGCTTCCCTTTTCTTCCTGCCATCCTTTCATAATTTGGGTTTTTTCTTCTCCTTCTTTACTTCCGCCGCCCTTCCTCGGTCTCTGTCACCGTCCTTTGTTCTTCATTCTTCCAGAACATTTTGCAGGGATACCGGATACCAGGTGCTCACCGGATAAGATTTTGATCACATTATGTTTGCTCGGAGAAGAAAAAAACAGGTCGGGGTCTGTTTGTTCTGAAAACATTTACAAAAAATGTGGATACTGCAGGTGAGACACGGATGCGGAAGCGCTTCCTCTGATTTTACCCAGTTTTTTTATGCACGCTCATGATGTTTAGCGTCTCACGGGGGGGCTGATGCCGCACGCCTGTCATGGGAGTCTGATGATGACCCATTTGAAGCGGAATGAGTGAGGCGCCGGGATCGAGCCGGCCCGTTCCGGCTCAGCAGGAGGACGCGGAGGGCAGATCAGCACATAAGATTCCCCACATGGAGGCAATTTCTACTGATTTAATCGGAAAAGGACATTTGATGCAGGAGCACAGACAGACCTGAAGAACGTGACTCCGGTTTCTGCCGTCTTCTGATAAACAAAACTAGCTGGTTATGCAAATCTGGACTCCTTTGTTGTTCAAAAATCACTGATGTGTGTATCATGAATCACAAGAAATGAAACTTTTTCCTTTAATCTTTAAAATAACTATTTTTGAAAAGCTAAACTATCGTTTTAAAAACAAAACTAAGAGAAAGTGGTTTTACATACTCTATAACAAAAGTCAAACTTTTATGCTGAAGTATTATTTTAACACAGCTGTTTTTAATCTACTTTTCTCTGTTTTTAACCCTTTGAATAAAATGTGTTAAAGTACTGTAACCTAACTCTTTAATCGTTCAAGTAAATCAGCAAATTCTGATATGCAACAGCATATTAGCTAAAAAAAAACAAAAACTGCACGTTTACCTGAGTAAAGTTTGTGTTAGGAAAGTATTGCTGTAACAATATCTTAGATTAAGTATTACTAAAGTTAGTAAAGTGCTACTAAAGTTTACATTCACGTCATTAAATTATATGTTAGTAATGTGTTAGTCAAGTCTGGGTTAGTAAAGTGTCAGTAAAGTTTACATTAACCTAAATAACATCAGTTAGTAAAGTGTTAGTAAAGTTTGTGTTCACCCTAGTAAAGACTGTGTTGGTAAAGCGTTACAAAAAGTTGCATTTACCTTAGTAAAGTTTGTTCTCAAAGTATTTAAAAAGTTTATGTTTACATTATCAAAGTCTATGTTAGTAGTGTTAGTAAAGTTTACATTTACCTTAATAAATTTTTGTTTTAGTAAAGTGTTAATAAAGTTTAAATTTACCCTAGTAAAGTTTGTTAGCAAAGTATTAGCAAAGTTTATTTTTACATTAGTAAAGTCTGTGTTAGTAGTGTTAGTTACGCCCACATTTACCTTAGTAAAGTTTGTGTTAGTAAGGATTACATCTATGTTAGTAATGTTTATATTAGTAAAGTAGTAATAAAGTTTATGTTAGTAAAGTGTTCGTAAAGTTTGTTAGTAAGGTTTACATTGATGTTAGTGATGTTTATATTAGTAAAGTAGTAACAAAGTTTTTTGTTTGTAAAGTGATATTAAAGTTTACATGGCAGGATGCTAACGTGCCTGGTTACTAACATGGATGGATGCTAGTATAGCTGGATGCTAACATGGCTGGATGCTATAATGGGAAGATGCCAAAAATGGCTGGATGCTAATGTGGCTAGATGCTAACATGGCTGGATGCTAACATGGTTGGATGCTAACATGGCTGGATGCTAATGTGGTTGGATGCTAACATGTCTGGATGCTAACATGGCAAGATGCCAAAAATGGCTGGATGCTAATGTGACTGGATGCTAACATGGCTGGATGATAACATGGAAGGATGCTAACATGGCTGGATGCTAATGTGACTGGATGCTAACATGGCTGGATGCTAACATGGCTGGATGCTAACACGGCTGGATGCTAACATGGTTGGATGCTAGCATTATAGGATGCTAACATGGCAGGATGCTAACATGGCTGGATGCTAACATGGCAGGATGCTAACATGGCAGGATGCTAAAATAATTAGCAGATCCCTAATTCTCAGGAACAAGACAAATACAAATTAAATATTTTCTTCAACTCTTTGAATTCAAATTCAAGTCATTTCCTCGATTGAAAATATTTAACTATCTCTAAATGTATTTAGCACTTAAATAATAAAATGTTGCATTTCTGCCGTTTTTTGGTAGCTTGTCCTGACGGCGTGAGCAGGAACATCCCTTCAGCTGCACTTCATAAAGTGCGTTTGTTAGTGTCAGCGAGGCTCACTGAAGCTTCGCTCAGGCAAACAGATGGTTATCATTTCGCACCACTCCACAGGTAAATCTCAGCCATTCTGGAGGCACCAAACAGATTTATGCCACGATTATCGGCGATGGCGGCTTTAGATCTTTTGAGCAGACTTTCTGTGGCGCTGGCGTGGAACGGCCCGGTTCTGTTTGTTTTCTGAGGGATTAGCAGTCATTCAGCTGTGGACAAAACTGTCTGAAATCCCGACAATGCGGCCCTGTTCCAGGAATCACGGCGTCTTTGTGAAGCTCAGGTGAGAGCAGCACCACAATAATGGGAATGATTAGAAAGAAAATGAGAGGGAAGATTGGGAAGCGTGAATGTTAATGACTGATGTGGTGGTCAGTCATTATAAACCCTTCTTTTACTCAGATTTATTCAGTTTTATTTGAATTCTGGGTAATTGGAAAAACAGTGGTTTTCTATCCTTTTGTTTCTCTGTAATTTGTCATCTTTTGTGTTTGTTACAATCCTTTCCTTTTTCCTCCAGTTGTTTTCCTGCCTGAGCCGCAGACACTCATCACCTGCCGCTGACTGACTCACTCCGGGTTTCTATCAGTTGGATATGAGTCTGTTTGGACATTTTCATTTGGTTTTGTTTTCCTGGGTCATCAGTGGACTTGCAGTTCATGCGTTTGTGACTTTTCCCGACATTTTCCCATCTACCTTTCACTTTTGTCACTTCGCTTTAGGGTTTTCTCTGAGACAGACAAGACGATTGGAGGCTCAACAACTTCATTTCTATTTCAGTTCAAACATCATTGGATAATTCCGACGTTACAGCTGTCTGTTTTCCTAATTAGGACAAGTCAGTCGGTGGACGTGTAGATGTGAGCAGGTTGCACTGAAGAGTAAGAAGCAAAGTTTCAGCTCACTTCAGAATTCTAAAGTGAAATATGAGGTGGTTATCACCTGAGATGCTTTAGGACCACAGAAGTCCGTAAGGATCTGTTTGAACAAACTGGAATTGTGAAAAAAAAAAAATGTCCTCAAAAACCTCCTCTTGAAGAGGAGCAGGTGCGTCTTGCAGTTCCCTTGAGGCTTGTGTAACAAGTCAAGGGGTGCCATGAAAACTGAACGGGGTAAAAAATTAAAAATTCGTGTCCCACCTTCCTTCTAAGCTACCATTATGGATTGCATGTTTGCTACAACCTGTCTCCCCTAAACATTCCACTATCAGACCAGTACCAGTACCAGTCTGGAGCCCCCAACCCGAGATGTGGTACCGTATGTTGAATTGGTACTGGGCTAAGGTTTGGTCTGTCTCACAGTCCCAGACCGGTACCAATCTGAAGTCCCCAACCCTTGGGACGCCATACTAGACGCGGTACCAGACGTGGAATTGTTACCGGGTATGGGTACCGGAACCAGGTTAGGGTACAGGCCTGGTTTGTGTCCCAGTACCAGACCGGCACTGGTACCATGACCAGTTTGGAGTGTCTAACTCTCAGGACGCAGTGCCGGACGTGGAATTGGTACCAGTTTAGGGTACCAGTCTGATCTGCATCTCAGTACCAGGACAAGTCTGGAGTACCCAACAGTAGGGATGCGGTATTGGACATGGAATTACTACCAGGTAAGAGTACCGGTCTGCTCTGTGTCCCGGTACCAGCCTGGAGTACTAAACTCTTGGGACACAGTACCGGATGTGGAATTGGTACCAGGTTAGGGTACCAGTGCTGGGTTAGGGTACCGGTTTGGTCTGTGCTCCGGCACCAGTACCATGACCAGTCTGTAGTCACCAGCCCTAGGGACATGGTATCGGACGTGGAATTGGTACCTGGTTAAGGTACCGGTACGGTCTTTGTCCAGGTACCAGACCAGTACTAGTCTAGAGTCCCCAACAGTGTGGAGGCGGTATCAGATGTGGAATTGGTACTGGGTTTGGGTACCGGTGTGGTCTGTGCTCCGGCACCAGTACCATGACCAGTCTAGAGTCACCAGCCCTAGGGACATGGTATCGGACGTGGAATTGGTACCTGGTTAAGGTACCGGTACGGTCTTTGTCCAGGTACCAGACCAGTACTAGTCTAGAGTCCCCAACAGTGGGGAGGCGGTATCAGATGTGTAATTGGTACTTGGTCAGGGTACCGGTGTGGTCTGTGCTCCGGCACCAGTACCATGACCAGTCTAAAGTCCCCAACCCTCTGGACTCATACTGGTCCGTGTAGCTTTCTACAACCTCAAATTTTTTGTGCAGTTTCCTCCGTGCCCTGTAGAGGTTCGTGAATGTTTCACCCAGACTGTCTGTATTCACCTGGAAGTGACTAATTCTGTGTTCACACCGAGCGCTAAATGTAGGGTAGGGAGAAGCCTTAGGGGTAGAGGAGGAATCCGACCTTCAACTGTTTATGCTATTAATGTCCTTCCAACGGATTCTGATACAGAGAAAAGCCAAGTGGTGTTAAGCTGCTTATCTATGCATCAGAATCAGCTGATTTATGCTAATTTCATGAACAATTTACTAAATGTAAAGTGTTGCATATCATCAAAAAGCTCAGCTTCGAAAGAGTTAATTGTGGCCTCTGCAGCAGTCTGAGTCCCACCACCGCCTGCCCGATCCATTGTGAGATGTTGGACCAACACAAACCTGCTGTTGTGGTCGGAGCTCGTCTGCTGGAACAATGTGACCTGATTAGAGTTTCAGCTGAAAGGCCCGACTGAAGGGGAGCATCGCTTCCTGAAGACCTCAGCTCCTCAAAGTGGGTCAAGAAAGGAAATGACTGAAGGTGGTTCTCTGCAAACACCTGGAAACTCAGGAGGAGCACGCTCCGTAGGAACACTCTGGTTCCTTCCTCATTTATAATTGAGGAAGCATCCTGTGAACATGAAAGAAGAAACAACTCGGAAAGCTGGAGAAAATTGTGAAAATGCCACATTTTTGCTATTTGATCATCAGGGAACAAAATCTTCAATTATCCAGGAAAATGAAAGAAAAAAAAAGCAACAAAAAACCCAAAGGATATATATATATATATTTTTTAATAAACTGTAAAAATCAGAAATGAACCCTCTTAGGGCCAATTTAGGTTTTAGCAACAGAAAAATGATGATATTTGGCGAAAATGATCATTTGGTTTCGTAATCGCTAGTTAGCATTTAGCTGTTGAAAATCTGCAACACCTGACCTGAAAGGGTTAAAAAGAAAAAAGTACAAAAATAAATACATTTAGAAAGTTCTGCTTTGTAGGAAAACAAAAATAAAGAAAACAAATGGATTTTTTTAAAGAAAATAGAGGAAAACATATAATAAAATATATGTATTTAATGATTTATCATAATAAATCCATTTGAATTAATCATTTCATTATAAATAGCTCACAAAACAGTTGTAAATAGGTAATCATTGATACAAAAAGTGTGGAAAATTATTTAAATTGTGCTTTGATTAGATTTCTCTTTACCTATGAGTAATTTTCAGAGACAAATTGTGAAAACATTTACATTATTTTTTTTGCTAAACTTTATTTTTTAATTAAAGTGTGTTTTTTTTTAGTATAAAATGAACAAATATCTCTTCTTTTCATCTGTTTCACAGGTTTATCAGGAGTTCTGATCACCTGTTTTATTAAACCCTCAGAGATCAAGAATGAGAAAAATAAATAATTAAAAAAATGTGATTTTAAAAATGTAGTACATATAAAACAAAAGTTGCAAAAAATAAGAGGATAAAAGACAACAAAAAAACAGGATGATGTTTAAAAAAGTAAATTTCTGCCTTTTGTAGTTAAGTTGAGATGATCTAACCTGACTGAGTTGTGTCGGTTCTCTTCTTCTGCTGAGCTCCAGCATTTTTATCCCTCAGTAGAACCAAGTGGTTTATTTTACTAATTCACATAGATATTTTTGTTTTTTTGGTGATGCTTGACATTCATCTTTTTGGTGCAACCCCAGCTCTTTTTTTATGTTCTTACAAATCTTTTTTCATTATTTCCTCAACAAATTCAAAGTGAACCTGAAACTCAATTCCAACTGCAGAATTTTGTCTTCTTTTAACTGCAAAAATTGAGATGAAACTTTTTCGGTTTGTTAACAAAGAATCAAAAGTATAGAGACGATGTAAAAATGTATAACTCAGACAAACAGAGCCAACGTGATGTGAAAAAAAGTCTAAAAAACAGGCTAAGTTTCACTGAACTATGTTCAAGGATTTATTACATAAAGTTTTCACAATAATGAGTGTAAACCTTTACGTTAAATTTTGACTGTAAACTACACTAATGGCGTCGTTCCTCCATCACTGATAACAGCTGATCTGATTGGGAAACACATCGTTGAGTTGGGTTTGATTCCCAGGAGAGCTCACTCACAGACAGGAAGTCGTTAGGATGGTGTGGAAGCGTTTTTTTTTTTTTTTTTGTCCTGAACCTTTTCCTTCCCTGGAGATTCCAGCCAAACATAACGAGCAAAACTTTTTAAAAACTTCAACAAAGTTCAGATTTCCACACAAATATGAGTCAATGAAGACATTTTTTAAACTTTTAATTTGAAAAACCCCAACAAATCCAGCTGCTTGTGAAGACAGAACACACCTGAGCGCCGCAGCTGCTGACAGAGCCTGTTTGAAAGCCTGTTTCATGCGGGGGGGGGGGCGGCGCCGGGATTGGCCTACATTCAGCCCGCTTTGGCCTGGTTACGGAGCGATCTGACTGCTCTTTGAACTGGAACAGAACGGAGGTGGATTTGCCTCCTGCAAGCCTGTCATCTGCCTCTTAGTGTGCCTGCCGTGCTGCAGCGGTAAGCCGCGCCGAGCGGGTTCTGTGTCCTCGACCCAAACGGCGCCTCCTCCAACGGTCCCTCCTCTGCTCCCGCTTCGGCCTTCTGCGGGGAGAACGGCAATCTCTGCAAACACGCCGCCGCGCATCTGTTACTGCGGCGGGGAGCCGAGGCGACAGAGGATGAAGGCTCGGCGGCGTGCGAGTCTAATGCCCCACGGGGGGCTTAGCTGTGATCAAAAATGTATCAAAGAGGCCATAAAACTTGAAAAGGCAAACTTGAAAGCACCTTTTTACTCACCTAATCCCAATCTTACCCTGTTTTTATTTCAATTCTTGTATTTTACAGCTTGTACGAGCTCCTGCAGGAGTACATAAACTACAACCATCAATGCCTCTTAGACCCTTACCAACAATGAATGGAGAGGACACCTGAAGAACCAAGAAATCCCTCAAGAAGGATCCGTCCGACCGTGAGAAACAGATATGCCAACAAGAACCCATAATCGTTCCAGACGTCAGGAATTTGTAAGGAACTCTACAACTTAGAGACCAAAACAACACGATGTCAACTACATGGAAGGTTCTGGATAGATTTAGACTCCAAAATAACAAAAAAACCTAGGCCCGCTCCGAATACTCCCCTTCTCCCTCTCCCTTAGCCCTCCCCCCTCGTTTATCCCTCTGTGTTTGCTTCAAACGGAGGGTGATAAAAAAATAGTGTTGAATATTTCGGACGTGACTTCCGTTCAATGACGTCATCAACATCCAGCAGTTTAATGTCCATAACAACAGCGGTTTTATAACTTTAAGAAGGTCACACTACAACATAAAGTCATTACTTACATTTAAATGTAAACATCTGCGGTTCAGAGCCCACCAAAGGGAAGAAAAGAGCTTCTTCACACGATGCGGTTTACTGTCGCGACTTTGACTTCAACTGCCACTCCAAATCAAGTTAGAGGGCTAAGGGAGAGGGAGAAGGGGAGTATTCGGATGTGGTGGTGGTAGTATGATGATGTGGCTGTAGAACCTGTTGGATATCTTATTTCTTCTTCTCTTAAGTATTTCTGCGTTTCATAAACTGTAACCAGCGGTGTCTCCACAGGCTAAAAGAACGGTTGTGAATATCTTCTTATATTTCTGTCAGTATAGGCATAAGCTGGTCCATGAGACAGCTGTCTTTTTAATGGTTGATATAATTGCGTGCAGAGAGGACCGCACTGTTAACATATGGATACTAAGAGAATCTGTTCAAGCTGAAAGTATCAGTGGGTATTCTGGTTGTAGCAGCATGGAGGCTGAGCGGCTTTTCAATGATTTGTGCACAAAGATGGATGATATTGAAACTCATCAGCTTTTTTTTTTCACAAAAGAGGTCTTAGAGAGTCACGCCGAGGTGGTACAGATACAGCATTTGTCTTCAACGCTGAAACTTTAGCTCCTGTGTTGATGTTCTTTGAACCACCGTAACTCGTCAACCGTTTATACAATTAACTCCAACAAATTCTGAAGTGCTGTGAAGCTGTTTTCACTATTAATAATTATATTATATTAATACACAATAAATGGAACACTATTAAGTGTGTTTTGTTTTCGTGTGTTTTATACTTTCTAATCAATGAATTTCTGTAATTAGTTTGAAATAATTGTGTGTTTTGTCCTGCACCCTCCCCCCCAAACATCAATGGCTTCACGTGGGCCAACAATGCGGTCTGTTCAACCAGATGGCAGACCGCTCTGCACCTGATGAACAAGAACATCTCTCACCACATGCAGACAAATAGCTTTGCTTTCACTCATTTAGCACTCTGGCCGGATCATTTAAACAGCTGCGTTGTTTCTGTCATCTTCATCATTTGCAGTCGGGTGTGCAGACCAGCGGATGCGTCTGCTTTTATGCAGATGACTCCAGGTTTTACATCAGTGTGTGAGCACCTCTCTGTGTGTTTGTCTTATCCAGACAAAAGCCCAGCCGGACTCAGGAGTGCGTGCCGCGCTGTAATGAGAGTGTCATTAGTTTAGTTGTGAGGCTCCTGCTCTGGTAACTAATGGATTCTCAGCCATATGCTCCGACAGGCTCCAGTGGTTCCTCATTCCCACCTCCATCAGGGGTTTTTGCTGCTGGAGAACTCCTCCGTCTCCCTGGGAGGAGACTCCAGGAGCGGCTCAGGCCCTCCAGCTGCTTTGGGTCAACTCCTCCGGCTGGTGTTTATGAAGCTCAAAATGTTCATCCATTTTCTGTTATGTTTTTATCTTCAAAACTGAAAAAAACAATTTTTTTTCCTATACATTTATTTAGGAGATCCTCATTACGGTGATGAATCTCCTTAAAGATATTCTGTTTTTTCTTCCTAACTTTTTCATTTAAAATGAAAACATTTTTTTATTGTGTTGTAATATTAACACTTATTGACTTGTATCAGTTGTGTTTATGGGAAAAATATGGTTACTTTTTTCACAGGATAGCCTTTTATTGTTCAATGAAGAGCCGTTTAGTAGATTACCCAACCTGAAACTGTGGGATATTAGGTTTAAATCCCTGTTTAGGTCCTTTTTTGGACCACAAGGTGCAATGACCTTAAAAAACAGTCAGATATAGTGTCGGACTACATTACCCAGAATGCCTAGAGAGGCCAAACAGCAGGTGAGTGGTCTGTGGTGGTCAGCGCGGCCCCTTCCTTTGCAAAGGTCGGGGGTTTGTGTCCCGGCTAGGGAGAAGTGTTAATATAGTGATGATTTTTATTAAGTGATTATTATTTAATTCTTAAGAAAAAATGAAGAATAACATATTCTAAGCAGCTACTATAGTGTTTTTTGGGGCTTTTTGCGTGCAGTGATGTTCATGCTACATTTAGACAGACTTTCGAGCCCAATATAAGACAGAAAAACAGACAGATGTGTCCAAAAGCCAACAAATCACAGACCAGAGTCCGAATACAACTGTCCAGGTGAGTCAATATTCCTGTAAAACCAGTATAAATGTAGCATTTTCTCACGAAAAACCAGATGCTCACAAGTACGTTTTGTGTTTCCAGGCTTGAAACACAAACTAACCCAGCTAGTACTTTTAGTTTTGTAATGACAAAAGCTCTTTTCTTTGGGTTGTGTCTCCCGCTGTGGTAGAACACGTTGTGTTTCCCACATGAATGACCGAGTCATCTGTTCATAACAGAAGATTGTACTGAAAAAAATTCTTAAAAATCACTCAGTTACAAAGATTTCTCAGAAAGAGAAACATTTTTAAACAAAGCAAAGAGTTTCTGCTTTTGTTTTTTTGTTTGTTTGTTTGTTTTCACCATCATTATGTGTAATAAAAAAGGCTGTCACCACCACAAAGATGTGGCGCTAATTCCAGACAGAAGCCTCCAACGATTGTTGTGCAGAGAAAATATTATGTCAAGCGAAAAGAGGTTTTAGTTTCTAAACGGCTGTAATTGTCAGACCCTTTTGGTGATGCAACAGAGTGGTAACGCCGCTCGGAAATCTTTCAAAGTGCACGGGATCTAAAGGCACAACCGTTCCTGCCTTTTTGGTTATTCTGTGCACCTCTTCGCTGCTGCATTTTCTGAATTAGAAGTCCAGGAAAAATGGCAGATGCATTAATCTTCCAGTAATGTCGACCTTTTGCGCAAGATGGCGTCAGTGTGACCCCCACAAATGGGATCAGTGTAGCTTGTTTTGGGGGCCTTTCTCTTTCTATACACGTCGAAGACACATCAAAAAAATTAAAAATGTCATTTTTGCCAGAGAAAAGCAGAAAGTTCCTGGAAAAGACAATGTGTGACCTATCTTGTAAGCTTCACTGGGAGCTGACCTGTTTCCTCCATTCAGGCTGGAAATGGAAATAGGTTGTTAGCCCATTGCTGATGGGGCCCCACAGGACATGAGCTGTTATAGATTTTTAAAGAGACTGGCACTCAGGGAAGGATGACAAACCCGTCACCTCTGATCCTTTAGAAAAATAAGCAGGAAAACGGGTCTATTTACCTGGTTTTTCAGGTACGGTTTTTGGACTTTTGGTTTTATTTGTACATTAAAGAAAAAACTTGTGGCTTATTTTCACGATTTCTTATGTCCATACATGTAGGATTTTATTCCCTTTGTCTCGACTCATTTCATTTGAGTTAAACTATTAAAACACACAAAATTGGACCTTCTCCTCATCGAGTTTCTTACCATTTCATCCATTGTTTCATTCTCTACGGGCTGCATTTTAACCTAAACTAGGATCTTCAAAGGTACATTAATACAGGGCAATTTCCACACATGACACATAACAAATTACCCAGATGTGATCCAAAACTGAACTGACCCAAATTTCCAGACAGTACATGGAAAAAAGTAAGAAACAAGCCCGGGTGAGTGAAAAAGCATAACCTATTTAGCAGAGTATTAGGGAAATGAGGGGAATGATTAGCCCTGACAGAGAGGGAAAAACATCAGGGGAGTTTAAGTCTACACTTATTGGTGGTAAAGTAAAAAAAAGTATTGAATGGGCTTTAAGGAAGCCAATTGAAATTCATTTGTGATTTTTGTTTTGTGTTTCATTTTTGTATAATGCGAAATTTGTAGAACGTCACATCGTTATGCTAACATTGAAGAACAATGTAAATATTGTGGAAAAATCAAAGAATGTTAAGCTAGCATTCCTCACTGTAAAGAACCTTAAAGCGGTATTTTGATCCATTTACGCTTTCCTCCAAAAACCTGCGCTCTTAGCACCGCCTCCCAATCAGTGGGTCCTTACATTATGACATCACAAGAGGAACAGCCCCTTCCAGGAAGGGCCTACGCTGCCAGGCTAGCACCAACACCAAATGTATCCACTGAGCTAGCAGAGATCAACAAAATACTTTAATTTTTAAAACACAAACCTGTATATATTTCAATTGTCTCCAATATCTACTGGGTCTAACAGGCGATAGGCGGCAGTCTCTATAGCTCCTCCCCTCCCCCAGCCATGTACAATCATGGTGTGTTTGTGTTGAGTAGCGATGATCAAGAAACTTTCATTCAGTTTAGCGTTTAAAATGAATGCGGTAGCATACGCCAAAGAACATGGTGAGGAATCTGCACGACATTTGAGTTGGATCCTAAACGGATCCAGAAATGCTGAGCAGATAGGCACTCCAGAAAGGGAGCGACGAATAGGAAGAACTGGTTTGAACACAGATTATTTAGGAAAGACAGAAAAGTCTGCGTGTCTCCAGGAAAATGATCCGCATGAAAGCAAAGATCTAATACGTAGCCAGTAGTAATCATTCCAATAAATCCTTAAATGTCCATGTGGTGTTATTGTCTGCATTTTTGACCGAATTTCACAGAAAAATGATCCCACGAGCCTTCGCCGCTCTGTCTGTAAATGCCTGGGCTTCTTCAATACACATACATCTTTACAAAAATTTATATGTTGGCTTTCACAGGCCAAATGCTGCCAAGGCTGGCTCTAGGCTGAATCAAATGGGCGACACCCACAAGGAGCGAAAGGCGGAGCCTCAGAGATCGCGACGTATTACTGGCGGGTCGAAAAAAAGTTCACGGAAACGACTCATATGTCATAAATAATTTGTTCTTTTGAATCCCAAAGGTAATAAATGATATATATGGATATAGTTTACTCTGTAAGGCTTAAGAAAATCCTACCGGTCTTTTAAAAACAATATGTACAAATTGTAGAAAAGTTGATGCTACCGTCACAAATACAATTGCCACCGCTCAATGAGGAGGCATCAGTATTTTAAAGAATTATGAATGTTTTTTATACCCTTTAGATCTATAAATTTGTTCATATGTCTGAATAATCATTTTATTTTGACTTCCATGTTGGATTATGTTTAATATAAACCAGAATTTTGGAATCAGAAAGACAAAAGCTGAAAAAACGTTTAAAAATAGCATTGTTGCTTAGGGTAAACAGGTGTCTTCTTTAGGGATAGTAGCTTATGAGTTCTTGCTGTTTTAAAAAAAATATTTAATGAAAGAATCAAAGCTGTTTTATTTGTTTAATGCTTTTATTTTGATGTACAATCACGCAGATAGTCTTAATAAGTGTTTGACTTTTAGTTTTTATTTATATGGCTGTATCCCCTATGGACCCCCCCTCCATATCTCTGTCCGTCCATTTC
>NC_050529.1:7679116-7741886 GCF_002922805.2 Oryzias melastigma
GACAGGTGAGGTGATGAGGTGAGTGGTCGCAGCTGGTGATCATCAGGAGAGTGGAGAGGGGGAGGAGACTGACAGAGGCACCATGACAATGAATGTTTTTATACCCTTCAGATCTATAAATTTGTTCATATGTCTGAATAATCCTTTTATTTTGACTTCCATGTTGGATTATGTTTAATATAAACCAGAATTTTGGAATCAGAAAGACAAAAGCTAAAAAAACGTTTAAAAATAGCATTATGGCTAAGGGTAAACAGGTGTCTTCTTTAGGGATAGTAGCTTATGAGTTCTTGCCGTTTTAAAAAAAAATATTTAATGAAAGAATCAAAACTGTTTTATTGGTTTAATGCTTTTATTTTGACGTACAATCACGCAGACAGTCTTAATAAGTGTTTGACTTTTAGTTTTTATTTATATGGCTGTATCCCCTATGGACCCCCCCTCCATATCTCTGTCCGTCCATTTCAGATTTACTACCAGCCTCTCCACATCTGCTCCAGAGGGGCCTTTCCAAGAAATTACACATTATCACCCTTCACTCTGACGCGGACGTGTCGGAGCATTTATCACACCTATCAGGACGCGTCATCAACATATGATCTCATCCCCTATCTCTGGAGGGAGGGGCGGGTGTGGGGGGTGCAGTCTGCAGCAACTGCCAAACCTCTACATGCATCTGTCAACTCTAGACACACATTTACATACAAACCACAGACGGCAAATCTGCCTCCCCTCCTGGGGCTCCTCCTCCCGCTGGTTGAGCATGACTCCCATGAATCCCGTTTAATTGAACAGGCCTCATCATTTGCACTGTCTCCCCCTCATCCACCCCCCCTCCATAATCAGTTCTGAGAGGTCTCTTGTTTCCGCCACCGTTTCCGCTGGAGAGACATCCAGCGCTGTGTGAGACTGTGTGGAGCAGATTGGGTGAGTTAAGAGAGGAGGATAAAAGCACCAATGCGAATCATCTTGTTGACACAGACTCGAAAGCGTGAGAGATGAGGAGGCGGCGCACTCTGACAGGCACTGACTGACAAGTCTGCCTCTAAGTGTTGTTTATAGTCAAGGTAAGGTTGAGCTCTTTTCCCCAAAGTAAAAAGAAGTAACTTTTTTGAGCAGGAAAAACAGGGATTTCACTCAATTTTCACTTTTTCCTCATCTTTAAATGGAAAACTCTTATTTCCCTTAAAGACCCACTCCAGTGTAAATGTTTTTTTTGATGCAATAATTTTCTGATAATGGAGGACGTATATAAAGAAAATTAAGCATAACATTGCACTTTTTAGTATAATTCTTTATGTGTCAAGAGAATTTGTGACATAGGAAGTCCGCTAGTTGGGCCAGACGCTCATACGTCTTCGTTTTGTCCCAGATTGCTTCTGATTCGCCGTTTTTGTTGCACTGCTAATGTTAGCTTGGAGATGTGGGGGCTGTAAGCTAGCAGGAGAACGTGTAAACCACTTGCTCAGTTATGAGGTTGTTCCGCATCAACAGTTCAGTATCATTTTCTGTAATATACACCAATCAGTGCTGTAAGCTAGTGGGGGAGTATGTAAACAAAGAGCTCTCAGCAATTGGGAGGAAAAGGGGGCAGGGTTGCTGCATGCCAACAGTCACGTCCACAACTTGAACAATGAACTACTGCCGCTCCACAGAAACTGTCGTGTTTGTTCAAGCGTCAAATGTCTATTTGAATGCACGTTTCGACTTCAAACGTCATTATGCAAGTTTTCAGCCTCTACGTACAAAACACAACACCACCGAACATGAATTAAAAGTTTAACTAGTTGAACTTTGACCAATCAGGGACTAAGATTCATTAGTAATGAATGGGTAGCTCCTTTTTTAAAAACACAGAAAATTGTGAAGCATTTGAAAACTGATCTTTTAGAGGAAATTAATAGTTGCGGTTTGCGCCCAGACGGAATTCCATGACACCAACTCAGTCATATATCCGATAGAAATGGAAAATCTCAAACCTCGCCTAACGTTACTAAACACGACATGATGTTATAGCATGACTGTAAAAATAGTAAAAACTGCTCCGTATTCATCCAATCACACAAAATAACAAGAGGATTGAAACACAAACAACACATTACGCAGACTAAGATTTATTTTTGCACAAACATCCATATTAACACAAAATTAGCATGAATACATGTATTATTATACCCTGTATACAGTCTATGCAGACCCTCACATGAATACAGATTACACACACATAGACTGTACACATGACCATGTATTCTACCTGCATACAAATGTCTGTGTTGGTGCAAAGGTGAGGAGGCATCTGTGCTCAGGTGTTTACTGAAATGTCAGCAGCAGACAGTGAAGCTACGATGGCAGTAGGGCCCCCCAGGAGGGAGAAAAAGGCAGAGCGAAATCCACCGCCGACCGGCAGTAGCCCAGGCAGAGACACCCGACCCCCAAAGCAAGGGACCCCAACCGACTAAGAAGCCCCAGACGAGGGGTCTGTCATCACCTCAGGGTCTTGATCCCCGACCCATGAGACAAACAGGGACCACCCAGAAGGTACTCGTGATCCTCTAGGTAATAAGTCCATGCATTCATATACATATAAATGTGAAGTGTGTATGTACTACGTATATACTTGTGAAGTGTGTATATACTTCCTGTGTACTCATAAAGTGTGTATGTATTACCTGTGTACTCATAAAGTGTCTATGTACTACCTATTCACTTGTGAAGTGTATATGTATTACCGAAGTACTCGTAAAGTGTGTATGTACTACCTATATACTCTTGAAGTGTGTATGTACTACCTATGTACTATGTACAACAAGATGAAAAAAACACAACAAGATGACAAAAGCCACAACACTACGACATAAGTTTAAGCACAATGACAAAAATGGAACCACAACGACAACACGCAACAACAAGACAGCAAAAGCCGAAGCACAAGGACAAAAGCCACAACACGATGACACAAGTGGAAGCACGACAACAATAGCCACAACACAACAGAAGTGATTCCCAACGAAAATGAAAAACAAACATTTTTTTTTTATAAATGTTTCATCCAGTTTTAAACTATCAACACTTCAAAAGCTTCGCTGCCCCGGGTCTGGCAGAGGAAGCGAGCGCCACCACCCAGTGTCCGGCTAAGCTAGCATACGCCATTGGCCCGACGGGGGTTGGCTGCCCTGCTAAAAGAGAGCCCTGGTCGTAGCAGCATCTTAAAAAAAAAAGTCTGTTATCAATATCTGTTGGGAAACACTTCCATTATATTGTAGCTTTGTCGTTCTTCAGCTTGTGTCTTGTGTTGTGTCTTTTGGGTTTATGTGAGCTGTGTCGGCCACCATAGTTTTATATAAATGGGAGATAAAATCTTGTTGATTTAAACGATTTAAACCCACCTGACTTATTTTACAATATAGTCAAATCTGGGTTTGTGGTACCATGTCAAGGTTTTCATGTCCACACTTCATCCAAAAGCTCAAATTCTTGGATTAATGAGGCCTGTGAAAGCTGTGGACATGAGAGAGCTGGTTCGTTAAATGAAATTATGGGATGCATGAGTGTGCACATCAGGTGAAAGTGACCTAAACTCCTTACTAAAAGCTTAAAAATAACAATGAATAATGTCAAACGTGATAAAAACCTCATATTATTCTACATTAATATGAAACAAAAAAATCCTACTAGCAGCTTCTCATCAAGGGTTACCATTTCATGATGAGCATAAAATCTTCATATTTTGTTTTTTCTAACTGCAATAATACAGAGGAAGTACTTCAGGGAACCATTTGGGTCTAAATAGCTTGTCGACCCGCTGCTTCGCTGTCTGTGCCGAAGTCTCCGGCTTTTGTTTTGCGCCTTCTTCCTTCCCGTCGTCGTACCCGCAAGTTTCATTTGTATGTTTAATCGTCTTCTCTCCTGATGGGCGTCTCCGCTCTCACGCCGGGGTTCGGCGGAACATTCGTCGCTTAGGAAGCTTCCCAGCTGAGAGAAATGATGCAGAAATGTGTCAGTGGAAGGGGAAGATGGGATCTCCGAAGGTTGAGGGAGGAGAGGGGAGCTTTAACACCGACTTTATTATTCTTTTAGGCATAAAAAACAAGTGGGATGAAGACAGAACTAACATCTCTTCCCTTTTTGAATTCCAACTCTATCATTAAAAATTGAATGCTTCCTTTAATTTTTTAGATAATAATTTCTAGTGCTTTGAAATTTTTGTGCAAAAATGAATATTTTTTTCCAAGTTTTATAGTTTAAATATATTTTTACATATAATATAAGACTAAACTACCTTACCTATTTTAGTAGAAAATGCAACTTCTTTTTAGACAATACATTTCAAATATCTTGAGTCATTTGATCTTATTTTGTAATATTTTTAGTCAAAACCTTTTTAATATAAAAATTTAAGATATGGCTCATAACTTTTTAAGAGTTGGTTTATTTAATACTTTTACTTTATTTTTTAGGGTATAAGTTGAGGTTTTTCCGCATTAAAACATCTTATTTTAACTCATATTTAAGTGTGACTCATATTTACTTGTAATTTGGACAATTTTATCTTAAAAAAGTGTAATTCTAGTCTTAATCTGGACTGGACTGGAAGGACCAAACCGTTTTTGGAAATTTTTTTTGAGTTTTTGAGTGAAAATTTTACTCAGAATTTGCACACATTTAGTACCTTTAGTATTTAGTAAGATACATTTTTTTGAGTTTGTAGTTTTTGTAGCGCCTTAAGTATTATCAGTGAGCTACTTGGTGAAAAAATATTGGTCTTATAAATTGTAGATTACAAACTTGGTTGGCGTAGCGAGCTTGCAAAAATGTTAAAATGTAAATTCCTGTAGAGTCCTTGGCTCAAACTGAACAAAATAATGTGATATACAATATGAACATATCAGGAATCTGGGCGTGGTAAGAGAAAAAACTTTTGTTGCCAAGGAAATAAAAAAAATTACTTCTACAAATTCTTCTAAAAATGACATAAATCTGTTCGTCACCTCTAGGCGACCAAAAAATAACATGGTTGCTATGGAGATAAAACCAACAGAAAAGCCACTATTTGGGGAAAAAAAAGTTTCTTTCATGAATTTGTTATGGAGATCTCTTACCAGGGTGGCAGGGGCAAAGACGTAGAGCCACTCACACACTGTATTAACAAACAAACAAAACACGCCGGCACGGTGGTGCAGTGGTTAGACTCTTGCCTCACAGCTAGAAGGCCCTGGCTCAAGTCTTGGCTGGGAGACCTGAAACAAACACCAACTGGGGACCTTTCTGTATGGAGTTTGCATGTTTCATAGGTTATTTTGGTTACCATAAATTGGCCCTAGGTGTACATGTGAGTGTGTATCGGATTGAGGCCCTGCGATAGACTGGCAACCAGTACAGGGTGTACCCTGCCTTCGCCCATCAGTATCCGGGTTTGGCTCCGGGACCCCATGACCCCGAAAGTGACAATCGGCTAAGAAGATGAATGGATGGACAAAACAAGGTGTTGATGTCACCCACAGAAAATGCCTTACCTCACGAAATTAAGTACTTCCTTTTTGGAACGTGAGAGGGAAGGTGTTGACATATCCAGTGATTATACAGTCAATGGGCAGGGCAATCATTGCTGTGTAAACCACTCTCACCAATCAAGAGCGAGCTTGTTGAAACCGCTACAACTTTAAAGCGGGATCAAAAGAATCTGTCAATCAAACATTGGGTGTGGTGGCCAGCAGACACTGCCTACTTTTATAACTTGTAATAGAGCAAAAACTATTTTTCTAAATGAGGCAATCAAGAATTAAAATAATAAAAAAGTAGCAGAACAAGAATGGTTATCTAAACAAATGAGAAATAGTTTATTTCTCTATAAGTCTATGAGATTTTAGCTTTTTGAAGCCGGCGGGTACTCCCTGTTTGTAACATCAAGGAGAAGGGCTCAGTCCAGTTCTTTTAAACAGTCAATGCATACAACAAGACAAACATATTTTATATTCTTTTTTTATCCTGCTTTTTCCATTGAGGTGCATTCCTTTTCTTCCTGTATAAAACCAGCTTTTACGTAACAAAACAAACAAGAGGCATGCTTGGCTCTTTATTTTTAGCTTTCTGGACCTCTGTGGGCCTCTTTTGATTTGATTAGATGTTTAGTTGTTTGCTCGCCTGCCCACCTCCTGGCTGTGAACTCCAGTCCTCCCCTGCATTTCTAAACACCAGATGTGAGGCTTGACCCCGTTTGGCATCGATTTCTTTGAAATCCTTTGAAAAATGCGGCTGACCTATAACAGCTATGTGGCACTTTCGAGTCTTCTCCTTTGCTCATTTAAAAATGTTTTTTTTTCTTCTTTCATCCGGATGCAATATTCACACGTCCTATTTTGAACGGACTCCAGAGATAACGCACAGGCGGAAACGTACAGGCGAGCAGGAGGAAATCGATGCGACAGACAGGAGCTGCTAATTGCCACTGCTAAACGATGCTTTCTAACAATACATCTGCTGCCGCTTCCGCCGCGGACGTTTGATGTTTCTCAGCTTTGCGATGAGTCCAAACGTGCCGTCGTGGCGGCTCCATATGTCGCCTGATATAAATAGTAAACTGGGTTTCAGAAACACGGATGGGGTGTTGCCAGATTAGCCTCTGTGTTTCATCTGTGTGCACGCCAAAGTGAGCTCATCTCCCTAAGCACATTATGTTTCACCCGCTTAACCTTCATCTCCATCTCCTCGTCTTCATTGTTGCACCTTTGGTAAGCACTCTTTGCCCTTCCCCTGTCATTCCACACTCCATCAGTACATATGGGGGGAGGGGGTCTCTATACTCCTGTGTGCTTTCAGCTTGTTCCTGCTCGCCAGAGTGACTCAACCTCACAAGTCTATTTGTGTCTCCTGTCTGTTCTTAGAGACTTCTTCTTGCTTTTATTTATTTTTATTATTTTTTTATATTTTCGTCTCATTTCTCATTCCCCCCGCATTGTCTCCCCGTCGAGCATCTTAACTCCCGCCGCCCCGTCCTCCTCTGACTCAACACCTCACTTTTATTTTTTCTCTCTCTTCACGTCTATTTCTGGTGACTATCCGTCTCTCCCCACGCCGGCGTCATCTCCCCCCTGCTTCTCATTATCTCCCCCTTTTCTCTGTCTCTGCTCATGTCTGCTCTGTTTGAAGGCTGGACCCGCCCACCTGCAGACGTGCACACCTGTGTGTGGATGCGCAGGCGGCCCCTCAAAGCATCCTCTAGCTGTTTGTTAGGGAGAAACAACACATTTTGATTTACTGTTTTAATATATATATGTATAAGTCATATATGTATATACATATGTACGTATATACATATTTAAATATATATATATATGCATCTACTCCGCTAAGGATTTTCCCCCATGAAAATAATTTTTATAGGGCCCCTAACACAGCTGCAAATTAGCGTTTGGCCCCTGGAATCAGCCACCTTTACGCCCCCCGCCCCTTTCGCCACCCCAGTGTATATATATATATATATATATATATATATATATATATATATATATATATATATATATATATAATATATATATATATATGTTGCCTGATATAAATAGGAAACTTTTTTTTCAGAAATACAGGCGGGGTGTTGCGCATGTGTATGTTGTATATATGCTGCGTTTAATCACATTTGTTATATTTTTTTTCACATATATGTCATGAAATGTTATTTAATGATATAATTTAATTAGACCTAATAATTGTTGGGAAAAGCTTTTTTTAATGCATTTTTATAAAAACTTTAGACATTTAGAAGCTGTAAAATATATAAATACAACTAAAAAAAGTGGCTTCATGAAGTTCTCATGTTATAACAGAGTTTTGAGGAGTATTTATTTTTTTAAGTATTGAACAATCAGGGGAAAGGATGACAAGAAGAGAACCAGAGTCTGGAGTGCTCTAATTGAACACAACTTTAAATACTTTTATGACCAATCCTAAAAGTACTTGTTTGCCCTACTTTAATATATATGTTAACATACTTTATTCCACAGTATATTGTGCAATTATCCCTTTACATACTACCTAGTTGTGGCATCGTAGCTTTGTTTTTGGGGTTTTTGGGTTTTGGGTTCTGTTAAGAAGTATGAAGAAGCTCATTGACGACATCGCAGCAGCGAAGCAGCATGTGCTGCTCTCAGGAAGAGGGACACCAAGACACTCTCTCTAAAACAAGGTAAGATGAGTTTTAACCCTCGTACTCTCTTATGGGGTCCAGATGACTCCAGCCTTACATCGACATGTTTTCTGTCCCATGATAAATGTGGACAAAGGAGGATAGGATTCTAGGTCTGCCATGGACACTGTGTTCGCGGGGTTAGGACTAGAGGACTAGAGACATTGAATACGGAGATCCGCACGGACACAGACCATTGTGAACTTTGGTTTGGTTTTTGTCAGTTATGCTTTGAGTTTTGGTCATGTTCTGTTTTGAATTGTCCCTCAATCTTATCAGTTTCAGGCTTGTCAAGATTCACAGCTGTCTTCATTTCAGTTAATTACCCTCAGTCTATGTAAGTGTCTGGTTTTCAGTTCCACCTAGTCCGGTCTGGTCTGGTTCTCTATGGTTTTTGTCATTTTTGAGTTATTGATTATTTTAAGTTTCTGCCACCAAGCCCGGTCTCCTGCGTTTGGGTCCTCCGCCATCAGGTCTTAACACCCCTACCCCCGCAGCTGAAGAATGACCGATCCATGCTCATCAAAAAAACACTTCTGATCATGCTTTGAAAAACATTTATTTAAAAACCATTGGCTCAACAGTACGATTATTTTTTTTGTTGTTATTCATAACTGCAGCGTATTTTCTGTAATCATCTATTCTAATGAATTAAGAGTCAGGCTTCAATAAGCAATGCTTCTGCCTGCCACCTTTCAAACATGGATATAAGACATAGCACACCCATTGTCAATTGTGATAATGCAGATGTGACTGTAACATATAACGTTATGTATAAATTATCATGTTTGAATAAACTACAGATCACTTTATGACACAGATGAGGAGTGTCCTTCTGTCTCTCCATGGCTTAAAACCAGGAGTTTGTGCTTCCTTTATCATCACCTACTCCAGATGATTTTTGTCTTCAGCAATTACCTTCTTCAGCATGTGAGGATTATTTTTTTTGGCCGCTTCTAAGTCAGCTGATGCCATTTCTCCATGCAGGGGCATATATAGAGGAGGGGGGTAGCTGACGGGCACTGCGGAGGGGGCTCCGATGTACGGATATACACCAAAGCAGCGTAGCACTTCCTTTGTACGCAAAAATTTCATCCAGGTGTCTTGAGTTTTCTGAGTTTTGTGTCGAGAGTCACTTTACTAAAAAAAAAAAAAAATCAGTGAATAAATGAAACCGCGAATTAAGAAACACGAATACAGAACACTATATATATATATATATATATCACATATAAAAATATTATCTGGGTATTAAATATGTATATACATAGTGTATATAATTTATATACAACTGCTAGTAAAGAATCCCTTTCCTGAAAGGCTTTTTCTCCTCGTGTGAAAAAGGATTGATATAAATGGACTAATGATTGTAGGAATCAGACACAGCCTTTAATGTGTTTTCTTTTTTTCCATCGTCTCTTTAAGCTACAAACTTAGTAATGATCCTCGTTTAGTGGCACTCCTCCAGAAAAATGCTGCTGCATTCCAGCGCCCTTTTTTTTCCTCGCCTCCATCACCTTGTGAAACACCACATTCTGCAGTCATCAGGGGGATGCGATCATATTTCAGAGAGCGGCTATTTATAACAGCTCTGTTCGAACTCTGGAAGAATCTGTTTTCAGTGAAATGAGAGGCTGTTCTCCCACTGCTGAGAAGAAAAAACAGGTCAAAAAAACTGGAGCCTTTGAAATACTGCAGACTTGAAAAGTAAACACACCTAATCCTTTGGGTTCTGTTGTGTAAAACTTAATAATAAATCTGAATGAATACACAATACCAGAGAACATACAATACTGGATTGTTGTAGCATAGATTGAATGTGGCAGATTATCTGTTTAGGAGAAATTACATTTTAATTTAAAATAGGGCCAAACAAAATTCTTCAATAATTTAATGATTTAATAATCTTGTTTTTCCCTTAAACTAAAATGTTTGCATACAATTATTTGCTTTATTTAATGAAAAATTTTGGACTTTTCCATTCATTCATCTTCAGAACTAGCAGAATCCCTTTCATGGTCATAGGGTTGCTGGAGCCTATCCTAGCTATTGTTGTGTGAAGGTAGTCAGCTTGTTAGTGCTGTGATAAGTGTGTCCTCCCTGTGTTTAACCTGACTTTAAGAGACAAAGAAAATAGACAATCAGAGTAGCTTCTGTGGACATCCTACATCCTCTGTGGAACGGGCGTGGAACACCCTTGTTTTGGCTAACCCTTTAAAAATTGATTAGCCCTCCAAATGCCCCTAGAGTTGTAGGGAAGGAGAAGAATTTGGAGTGGCCATATAGTCCAAACCTATGGTACAAAGCATAATCTGTTGATTATTTTTTCAAAATAATAGTGCTGTGTTTTTATCTTTTCGGGTCAACCTTCCACCTAGAAACTCTTGAAGGAAACTTTTTCATTTTACATCAAAGAAAGACAATCCGATGGCGATCAGGTGAGAAGACGCTCAGCTTTCTCAAAACACAAGGAGACCAACGGAGACAAAGAAACCTGGAGAGCGTTAGACTGAGACACAAGAGGCCTGTCGAGCGAAATTGAAAGTGAAGTATCTGTAGTACTCGGGAAAGTACACACATCAGACAATCAGGTTAAGTGTATATCTGTGTGCCTCTCTCCTCCTTCACCTTTCGCCTCACACATCATTACCTGGAGGCTCCGCTGCCTCTCCTCCTGCCTACATTCATTCCTCCCAGCTGGACTGATGTTGGGAGTCAGATCTGCTGCTCCTCTTCACAGGTTCCAGCAGCCATGAAGGGCTGCAGCCTCCCCATCTCTTTTATTTCTCACAAACTCCCTTTGTAGATGCTCTCACTCACACAAAACAAAAGCAGCCTGACAGGAAAATATCTGTTTTTTTATACGACATCCACTTGTTTTGTCAGTTTGTTCACCCTTTGGAGCTCCTCCATGAAAAGACAAATATAATCTCTCTGTTCCTTGATGTTGTACTGTATTTTTGGTACTTTTTTACTTCTCTTTCCATCAGCCTGTACTGGTGTTTTCTTACTTTAAATGCTCTCATGTGCTGAGCTGATGGTGCATGACTATAAACAGAGAACATGCACAGAAGGCCTCCAGGGGTTTGGACCATGGACCTCCTGGACTGCTGGGAAAAATGTCCTTCTCAAAACAAGTTTTAAAATACAGAATATGAATGTTATTTGTGAAAAAAAATATACCAAAGAAACGTATGGTATTGGTCCTGGTAAGTTTTGTAAAACAATGTCCTGACCTATTAGGACAAAATGAACCTTTAAATTAGCTCAAATTTAGGTCAGATACTCTGGTAATTGTAAATATGCCTAAATATGACCTCAAAGAGAAGAGTCTTGTATCCTAAAAGTAGGTACATTTACACAGTTTCCGTCCACATATTTCTTATTTTAAGACCTACAACAATTCAATTATCCTTATTTCTAGACTGTAATCAATTTAATTTCTTAGTCACATGATCCTTTAGGGGGTTGACTCATTCGAGTCAAGCAGGTTTTTGAGTTCTCCGGGCCCTTGGAGGGTCATAGAGCAGATAGATCTATAGGGGGAACAAAGGTGTGTCTTCCAGTCTTTGCCTTCAGTTCTCTGTTTTCAGAGTTTTCGTTAGTGTGCTGATCCTAATTTTACATGGGGGCGGGGCTTTGAGCACATTGGCTACCGGGACATGTTTCCCATGATGACTCTGAATTGAAACTAAAAATAGAGAATTAATAGCAAAAAAGGGAAAAACGATAAAAAGAAAGTTGAAGGTACTTTTTTTTTTTTTTAATTGGAAACAGTTTAGTTTTCCTTTTTTTTCGTTTCAAATACATATTTTTTATTTTTTCTAATGTTTAATAATTCCTTAAAATTTTAATATGTATTTTCGAGTTAAAAACTCCTTTCACTTTTTTTTTTCAAATTTGCCAGTTTGCCAAATTTTCAATCAGTTTAAGCTCATCCATATTTGACCCCATACAACTCTACCAGCCCAACGTAAGATTCTTTACCATGGTGTCAATATACCAATACTGATACAAATGCTTACAGTACACTCTAGTAGTCGCTATTTATTTATAAAAATCACATATAAGTCGCACCTGAGAATAAACTTATACTCAGGTGCGACTGTTTTTAGTTTTTTTTTTTAGGATTTTTTATTTTGCAAAAAAATTGTGAACTACTTTTCAAAAATATGGTACAATATTTAAAAAGTCTTATAATAAACCATAAGGAGTTTTTAAAAAAAATATACTTAAGTGCTATGAGCCAAATATAACTTCTGCTTTAAAAAGTTGTTTAACATACCCAAAGAAAGATGTTTTTAATTTCTAAAAGATATAAAACCATTTTTTCCTGAAATTTTATCAGGAAGTTGGTTTATTTTATGTCAAGAGTAAAATATTTAATCTAAAAACAGGGCAAAAAAATACTGGGAATATGCTCTCCAACATTTCCTGTAACTGTTTTCTTAAAGGTTTCTCTTTTTTTCCATTCCTGTTTGAGCAAATGTGCTTCTTTGGGGAACTTTGATTCATGCGAGGAAAAGGTTTGAGGTGAAGAGGTGGATCTGGATCCTGAACGTGGAGTAGAAATTAGACTCCTCTGCCACACACATCAAGTCCTCCTCCATCACTCCACTCCTCACAGAGATAATAACATTAATAAGTCAGGCCAGTTTAAAGAAGTTCCCATTAAACTCCGGTCCTCAACTAATTTCCCAGGGTGTCGATTCCACAGGCTGCCATCATTTTTGCGAGGTGTGAAGGAATCCATTCCACTGCCGTAAACACAAAACCTCTGGGGTGAAATCCAAGCATAACACAGCAGCACGGAGACGCAGCGAGATGACTGCTTGATTTGAAAGAGAACAAATGCTCAGGGACCTGAGATTCCTGCCAATTTCAGAACGCATGCAACAATAAAATTTGATTTTATTTGTTTTCTCGGCAGAGAGAAAGAGCGAGCGTGCAAATGTTTGCGTATGATGTTGTTGGAGAGAAGTTTCCCGTGCGTTCAAGGCCCAGATGGAAGCACGATCAGGTGAGGGGCTCCTCTGTGGGCGACGCTTAGTTCAGCCAAAAAAGTGAAGGCCACTTGAAGCCGCTTCTGAGTGAACTTAATATGTTTATCTGCATGCAGGAGCGTTTCAAACGTTTCTGGTGCCCTGGGAAAGCAGACTCTGTGGGCCCCCCTTAAGCCCACCATTAATCTGTTTATAAAAAAGGATTAGCAAAAAGCTAAAAAAAAATCTGTGAGCATCAAATACGATTCTATCATAAAACAAACAATTTTTTTCCACTGAAAAAGCTACAAACAGATGATTAAATTAGATCCCGATTGATTTGTTTACCATTTCTTTATTGGAAATCCCGCTCTTGAATCTTGATCTTGATAATATGCAACTATAGAGTAAGGATTAAGGTAAAAACAATCTTAAAATTAAATCATGCTTACTGTTCTTAGTAGTTTACTCTTTGGATTATAAGACGCAAAAAGTGAAACAAAACTGTCACATTATCTGACATCACTACACTTCCCAGAATGCTTTGAGGGTCGAAGTGGCAGACAAGTTGATCGGAAGTTGTATCATTTTATCTTTGTCTCTTTACAATATTTAGCCTTTGGACACTGTAAAAAAAATGAAACATTGGATCAATTAACAAAAGTTTTGTAATTTGTTGCATTTAAAAATATTAGTTTTTATCAAATAAAAATTTAGAGTTGAGCAAACTGAACTGGTAAACCGTTGACTGAAAACGTATAATGAAACTTATGTATGAAACTTTTGCTTCTAAAGGTGGAGTAGGAGCTGCGGGAATTTCCCAGGAGGGGAGCGCAGTTGAAGAGCACGCCCGTCTGCTACGCACACACATGCGCACACACACTCACAGCGAGCCTGCATGGAGAAATGGCATCAGCTGACTCAGAACTCTAGAAAGTCTAGAAACAGACAAATATACTGATAATCGCGGAGGATAATTAATTCTGTTTAGATACAAAAATATTATCATGTTTGTCAACAGCTGTATTTTATTGTGAAAAATGTGTTATATTTTTAAAATTGACCGTTTTTTCATGTTTTTCGTGGCGTAATTTTCTGCCAGGATCGACACGGATCACAAAAATAGATCCGAATCCCTGATTGCTCAAAGTTCAACTGGTTTAACTTTTGACACATACTCAATTGTTCCACGATTTGTACGCAGAGCCCAAAAGCAGACAGAAAAACGTACATAGCAATGGGTGAACATGAGACTTTTCATTGAAAGCACGTGGAAGCGCCGTTCAGCGCCCTTGTTAACCTAAGGTGTAGTTCAAAGTGCTGCCGTCCGCCGCGGCCGGCTTGTGCAGTGCAAATGTTTCAGCGTCTGCAGTGACGTATGAGTAGCGTCATTTTCAATTCATGGAAATGCCAACCGTTTAAAAATTGAACATGGAGGAGAATTTGATAAATGCGGAATTCTATGACACCAAATCTTTCAAATATCGGAATAAAGCTGTGAAAGAAAAAGCCTGGAGCAGGATTTACGGACTTGCATCGGTTCAATATTTCGTGCCCACCGTCTTCCAATTGTACTTGTGCTAGTATTGAGTAATGGAAGTTACATGTATACCAGTAGGGTTCTCCTCTACTGGTACCATTGGTAACAGGCTATCATCGTGGTAACGCCTCAGTATCTTCTTCCTCATGAAATCTTTTTCTTTTTTTCTCTCTGTTCCAAGTCCTCATCCCTCATTTTCCTACATCTGAATTATTGCCTCCCATTTCTTGTTTATCTCTGCACCGCACCCCCCCTCCTCCCTTTCCCAGCTGTGTTTGTGCAACCCTGTCCTACATGAGTTGGCTCTAACAGCTGAGGCGCAGCCACCAATCTATTTATTAAATCAATCAATCACACCGCCACCTGCTGGCACTTCCCCACGAACGTGCGGGCGCTTGTATTCACTGGCACGTCTCTCATTTTCCTTAATGCATCATTCTGTCCTTCTGTTCCGCTTTAACCCTCCAAAGGTTTGTGGAGTAGTCGGGTCATCTTACCGCCGCAGACCAGCTGCTTCGCCCGAGTAGAAAAATCGGTGTTTCACCGGTCTGCCTGGTTGCGTTTTCCTGCATTTTGACTAGCTTGTTCCCGGTGTGCCATGATTCCGTTTGATTTGAGTCACCAGAACTGTGCAGGCAGGGAATGGAAAAAGAGAAATGCAAATTGGCAAGCAGAGCAGGGAAAGACGTTAGCTAAGTGAAGTGAACATAATCTGGCAGCCAGAACAAAATGATGCGATGAAAGATGCAGAACAAACCAAAATTAGTAAGAGGGGCTTTATTAAATAACATGGAAATCAAGCCAATTAAACTTCCATTGGTAATCTTGTTAACAAATAAAGTAGTAAATGAAATGTGGAGGAAGGACATCTATGCTTAACAAGAAACAAAATGTTAAGAGATGTGGATATAAAGGAGGTTTGTTCAAACTTCAGAGAGGTTCAGATTTGGTTCAACCACTCAACCATTTAACTATTTTAATAACACTGAATTGGAATGAACTATTTAATAAACTTTTTTTTGCATTTACATTCCTTTCTGTAGGACAGATTATTCTAAATACATTTTTTTAACCAAATTTACTGTTGATTTTTCTATTTTTTGACCCGTTCCTTCCCACTTGGCTTGTCATGGAAACGACAGCGTGTTTCGTCTGATAGTGACTCTTCATGGTGAAAAAGTATTTGAAAAAGTAATTTAGCCAATCACAATCAAGACATTGTACACAGAGTTTTTTTACGGGGCCGCACAAAATGATTTTATGAAAGGAGCCTGCAAGTCATTGGAAATTTGAAAGCGGGCCGCATTCGGGTTACAGGCCAGACTTTAGATATATTTATTTCAAAACAAGATGAGACAATGGTTAAAATGTGGTGAGACCAAGATAAGACAGAGATAAAAGCAAGATAAGACTGAGATTAGAGAAAGGTGAAAGCAAGAGAGCTTTTAGTTTTAGATTTGAGTTGATTTTAGTTTTAGCTTAGTTGATTTTAGCCCTTGTTTTACTATGTCTGTAGTAGTAAGACATGTTTTACTATGTCTTACTGTGTTTTTTATTGTTTTATTATTGGTTTTTATTACTTTTTGTGATTCTTTCAGTGAAAAGTGTTATAGAAATAAAGATATTCTATTCTGTTCTAGGAGGAAAGAGAAATAAAAGCAAGATGAAACCACAATAAGACAGAAATTAGAGGAAGATGAAAGTATGATTAGACCAAGATATTAAAGAGAGCCAGATAAGACAGATAAAAGGAAGATGAGACCAAGATAAAAGCATGATGAAACCGAAATGAAAGTATGATGAGACCAAGATCAAAGTATGATAAAACCAAGATAAGGCCTAGGTGAGAGCAAGAAGAGACCAAAATGAGAGCTGGATGAAAGCAAGATCGAATTAAGAAGAAAGCAAGATTAGACCAAGATGAGGCGAAGCCGAGAGCAAAATGAGAACTCAGTGAAATCAAAATGAGAACAAGACCAAAAGGAAACAAAACCTAGCAGAGCAAAAATAAATAAATAAATAAATACTGAAAATCCAATAAACATTGATGGCATACAAATAGAAAATATGCAATAAATACATTCCTGGGAATCATAATAGATAGTAAACTGTCAAGGAATTCCAACATTAGACACACAGATTTTACAAAAAGTCTCTCAATAAAAAACAAACCCAAATCAGTTGTTGATTGTAACACATTGTGCATGTTATACTGCTCCTTAATTCTCCCCTGCTTTAGCTTTGGTGCTGAAGTATAGGGGTATAATTATCAGTGTTCCATATATCCCATTTAGATGTTACAAAGAATATATAATAAATCAAACTGGATTTTTAGAACACAAATCATCTTTTTTACCAACAAGAAACTGAAATTACATGACTTAGTTAAATATCGCTAATTATTTTTTAAAAATATTCTATAAAGTCTTACCAATTAATATACTAACCTGTATTTCTAATCAAAGAGAAATACCACAATCTGAGGGGAGACAGAACTTTTAAATTACCATGAAAATACAAAAAAGCTTCTTTGTGTGTTGGAGTAAAATTATGGAGCAATGTCAAAGCATTCATATCTTCAAATAACTTTACAAAAATGTGGTTTGGTCTCAGTAAAGTATTTAAGGACAATGTATGTGAGTGATAGAAGTGTGAGGTTTAAGACAATGTTGTCTTTGATGTTAATGATGTGTTAAAACGGATGCATTATGAGAATGTGGGCTTGAATAAGCTTGAGTTCTCCCAAATTTTGTTAGAAATAATCTCATTCTTTGGTTTTCTATATTTTGTTGACAAGATGTTTTTCTTGATTTAAAGTATTGTTCAATTGTGCTTCCTTGCTGTGTTTTTATTGGCCTGTTGGAGAATCAAATACTTTATAATTCCACCACAACCAGAATTTGATACTCAAGGATACAGGAAATGGAAAATACAGATCATGTTAAATCCAAAACAGAACTATTATGACAGAGTTACAAATCAACAAATTAAATGAAAAACAGAAAAATACAAGGCAGTCATTTTTTATTTATTGAACAGACAAGTTTATTATTTTTCTTTATTCTTGGCTTGTCAATGACTCATAGCAAAGAATACATGACGGATGCAAGTCTAAAGAATCTAGAAATTATGAAGAGAATTGCAGCAATAATCAAAACTGCAGCGGTGAATCAAATGTCTCCATATTGATTGAATTTTCTTTGAAAGCTGCAATTGTACCACCCACTATTCACTGAGGGATTTCTTCCAGTTTTGTTATGTTTCTGGTTTACAACCTCTGCGTTTTAACTTTTTTTAAACCAAATCTGTGTGGGTAGTTTGACTAATTTAGAGATATTTTTGTATATGAAAGTTTGATGAACTGATTGTGGCATTTCGATGGAAACCTGGTCAAAGCTTTTATAGTCCTGAGTTGATCTAACAAAGTAAGTAGTTTAAGATATTTTCTGATTAATCTGACAATTTAGTCCCTGGAATTTTAAAGTCAATCCAATCATCGTTTGATCTATTTTAAAAGGGATTGTATCATGAGGATTTTTTCCCTCCTATCGATAATGTTTATTGATTCAGTATCCTTGTTAATACTTGTAAATGACCTCCAGATTCAGCCCATCACTGTTTTATTTTGTAATTCCCCCCCTTCTTTTGTATGACGTGGTTGTGGCTTTTATTTTGAAGGAACGTAAAGACGCGCTAACCGGAAGTCGTCAGCGAAGCCAACGTGAAGGCTGCATGTGCTTCGTGTCTGCCAAAACGGTTAAAAACAAGTTAAAGGTTTAAAAAACCAAAGTTTACCATATCCTATAGCACCTGGTTGATGAGGGAACAAGGTTTGTAACATTTTAAGTTTTGGCGATTTTAAGTTCTGTGTTTTCACATAATTTAACGTTGTCAGCACATTTTATTTTGCCCAGTAGGTGGCACTGTAATGCCAAGCTAATGCTGAGTCATGGTTTAAAATGATTGATAATATTAGGATTTATTTATGATTTTACAGAAAGGAAAATAATTTCATTGATAAATACGTTTGTTAAAATACAGTTACATTGTTGGATTTGCATCAGAGGTTAAAATTCTCCAAGTAATAAATGAATGGTGTAAAGTTTTAAGGTTAGAAGGTAATTAATAAAACAAAAAGGGTTGAAATGGTGAATACAACTGTAAGAGATATAAAATGTATTTGTATATTTTTCGTTGTAGCTCTTACGGTGTGTACACACACACAAGGCTGAATAAAAGGGTTGTGAACCATCAGTTTGAGAGACCATCTTTTTGACCGGGGATGCTACAATACTTTTCTATAATGTTAGTACCCACTTATGGCGTAAAGCTAGTTGTATGGTGTAAATTTTGGGCCACAAAAGGTTCTAAAATTTGACAGAAGGGCCAGTTACAAAAACGCAAACTTAGAGAAACGTTCTAGCGGTATTGGAAAGATCAAGAAACGACTGACTCTGAAAACCCTTCAAGTTCAATCTGTAGGATGCCACCAAACTGGTTGTTAAATTTCCTGAATTCCTTTGAGCCTATTGCTGCGTTTCCATTGACTATGAAATCACGCAAATTGGATTTGCACTAATATGTTTGCCTAATGGAAACACATCAATTTCGAAGCATCTCGCACTTATTTAAAAAAAAAAAAACGTTTTTGCACTTGGAGGAAGTAGTTATTGAGGCATTTTAAAATTGACATTTCGTAAAAATTGCAACGGAAACACTTTTTACCAATAAAATGAGTCACTTGACCAACGATCGGATACCACGCTTGGGGTACCACAAGAGGTTCCACAGTATCACACAACTCATCAAAAGTTAAGGATGTCGTGTGGAATTGTTGGATCCACAGTTACTCTGTAAAAACCCCAAAGTCTCTTCATCCGTAGCCGTTCCATGGCCTGAATAAGACGCCGACGTCTCCTTTGATAGATGATAGATGATGATGAGTGCTAGTGCCGTGACAGAAATTTGAATGTATCTGCTGTAAATCCAAATATTGTTCATATTTTTGAATGACTTATCATTGTGTTTATTCGCATGATTAGGATTTAATGGAATAAGTGAAATTGCAAAATTGTGGGGTTTTTTTTATTATTTTTTAGAATTTCGATAAAATCAAAATGTTTAAAAAAAAAAAAAGGAAAAATTGGTAATTACTTCACCCTTATCATTACGTGTTGTGTTCACAAGGACCTGTATCCCGCAGCATGCCCATAGATAAAAATGTCAATGAATATTTTTACTATGCGGGCTCACCAAGTAGTCTACAATCCTAAAATTTGTAACAAAAGGCATTAGCAGGTACAATAAAACACAAGTACAAAGTGTTTTTCGGGCTAACAGAGTCTATTCCTACTCACATTTCTTAGTCAAACACAGCTTCTCCCAGTTTTAATCCTAAAAAGGAGTTTATGAGATGCTGTTCACTCCCGCTTTTGTAAATCTGAGGAGGTGAGAGCACAAAGGCAGAGCAGGATTAATGGCTTTAAACGCAGGCGGAGCTGGAACGTTCAAGTGGCCTGATGCATTTCGCTGACAGTCTGGCTCTCATTAGATATCGAACAAACTGTCAGCTAAACAAATCACCACCATGTTTCTGTGTTTTGCATGATTAAATGATGGAGGGAGTATTAAATCAAACTTAGCTTGCCTCGCAGACTCAGAAGAGGCTCTCCGATACTGTAGCACTTTATCCACGCTCAGAGTTGGAAACGGGAGCGTAACATCTGCTCTCATCTCTCTTAATTCCTGAAGGCAGAGGTGATCAAACACGTCCACCTCTTACTTTGGCCGAAGGACTTCATATTTTTGAAATATGCTTATTCTCAGTTTCTGCCCAATTTGTGTGTCCTGGACTAAAGGGACCAGATTGTTTTCGCAATTCTTCTCTCTTACAACAATTTGGAGAGAAACTCCGCCAGATACTCAAAAACTCACCAAACTTCCATTTGTCGAAAATACATTTGACACAGTGAAGGACAGCTTCCAAAAAAGTGATGACATCACAGCAGGCAAAAAAAAGGAACTAAATCTCTAATGGGGCCCAAAAATAATGTAAACAAAAAAATGTTGTGGATATCCAAAGAAACATTTGAAATTACTTTTGGATGGTCACAGGACTTACGGCTTGGCAGTCATTTTGTGACAAAGTATCAAATTTGGCAATATAAGCACAATATGGGAAAAGAAAACTTTTACTCAAGCAAAGTTTACGAAATTTGACATGCAAGCCACTAACTTAAGTCTACAACAGCTATCAAAATTTTGTTGACCTTTGACCTCAGGGAGAGGATTCCATCTTGAATTAATAAAGAAAAAACAACCTTTTTACCGATTACAAATTTAAGCTCTTCTCAGGGAGTTTGATCTGTCGCCTCCTAACTCCTCAAGCATATTTTGGAAGCTACTTGGAAAAAAATCTTGAAATTAGAAATTGTAGATTAGGACCCCCACGTCTCTTGGGCATCGTGGACTGGTGGTTGCCTGGAACTTAGGGCGGGTCTTCCTTGGGGGTAGTCCTGGCTCATACCTGAGGGTAGGGTGAAGGAGAGTCCTCAGAACTCTTAGGTGGTGGTGGGTTTCTCATCTGGGCCTGGTGGGAGAGGAAGAACAGCCCTATTCTTCTAGCTGAGCTGGAGCCTGCACCAGATATTCTGCACCACTAGAATATCTTGTTTTGATGAATTTGTCTTTTTATTTATTATTTTTACATGGGTTGATTTTAAGCATGAACTTGGCACGGATCAGAAAGCACTTTTTAATTTCATTGTACCTGTGGCAATGACAAATAAAGATATCTATCTATCTATCTATCTATCTATCTATCTATCTATCTATCTATCTATCTATCTATCTATCTATCTATCTATCTATCTATCTGTGCTTCTATGCCTCCCTGCTCTCAGGCACTGGGGGGCCCTGCGGCAGTTCTGCTGGGTGGTCGGCTCGAAAAAGAAATTGTAGTTTTTTTCGGTGTTTATTGGCGTTCCCCTGCATATTTTTTTACTGGAGCATTGTGAAAATGTAATACATGAACCCCTGGCTCAAGCTGAATAAAACTATAAAGCACATGCTATGAACATAGTTGAAATGTGGGCTTGGTTAACATAAAACCCCCGTTGCTAAGGAAATTTAAAAAGTTACTTTTGCTGATTCTTATAAAAACTACATAGATGTGTTCGTCACGCCCAGGTGACCAAAAACTAAAAAGGTTGCTATGAACATATTAGGAATGTGGGTGTGGTAAAAAACAAAATACACCATTGCTAAGGAAATTTAAAAAGTTGCTTTAGCCAATTGTTACAAAAACTACATAGATGTATTCGTCACCACTAGGTGACCAAAAAATAAAATGGTTGCTATGAACAAATTAGGAATGTGGGCGTGGTTGACAAAAAAAAAAAAAAGCAGTTGCTAAGGAAATTTGAAAAGTTACTTTTGCCAATTCTTATAAAAACTACATATACATATTCGCCATGCCCAGATGACCAAAAAACATAATGGTTGCTATAGAGATAAAACCAAAACCAAAGCAGCCATTTTGAAAAAAGTGATTTTTTTATTTTTTGGCTCATAAATTTGTCACTTGCAGCTCTATCAAGATGACTGGGGAAGAGGGGCGGAATAAGGTGCGTGAAACAGCTGCTCAGCGAGAGAGACCGGGTCAAAGGAAGGTGGTGAGTAGCGCTTGGAGGCCATACAACGCCACTTGCAACCTTAACTTGCTTTATTGCTACACAAAATGTACTTTTATCCTGCTGAAAAGCTACAACTAAACACAGAAAAGGAAAGAAAAAACTCCCCAATCATAGACTTTTTTTCTTTATTTTGCATAACTGCCGTTTCTCTTGGCAGGCACACAAGCTCTTTGAACATTAAAAAAACAAAACCTGATTTTCTTTTGTAGATAAGCTGCCAAAGGGCTGCTTTCTGTGCTGCCAGCAGAGTCCCCGTCTGGCCTTCTGTACCTGACCTCAGGTCATGTGTGCACATGTGCGCCTAAGTCTTTGTGCAACTTGCCAGACACCTGTGCCCGCTTACATCATGCACATCACACTTTTGCCCCCCTATCGGTGTATATTAGCATTTTTAGCAGCCCCCTCCACAAAGACTTTCTCTTTCTAACAATCTTTTTTTTTTTTTCTAAAAACTACAATTTTTTTTACCTAATTTTGCCCGTTTTAGTCTCCCTCCTCTCTTCTCTCATTCCACTTTACATCTTTCTGTTATGTCATCAGTGCAGCCCCCTCATCTTTTCATCCGTCTCTCCCCTTCATCTCTTATCTCTTCTGTCTTTCTGTCATGCTTTTATGCGTCCCCTCTCATCTCTGCTGTCTCATCTCTTACTTCTTACCCACTTTTTTTTTTTTAACAATTTGCCCCTCCGTGACACTTTTGACCACAAGGTGTGAAAAGTGTCGCTTTAAAACACCAAAAGGCTTTCTGACGCCGGATCCTTTACAGTGTTTTTAACATAAAAGTGTCTTTATCATCTCGGGCTGACGTGTCAGCGGCCTTATCTGCACTCTTTTATGACTTTATCAGCGTGCTGCATATCTGCAGGATCTGTATGTACACATGGTGGAGGCAGAGACGGATTCTTTGAAATAACACATGGAAAAGAGCGACATTTAATATAATTTTGGTTATTTGAAGAAATTTACTTACAAAGAGACATTTTATTAACAAGAGTTTTACATCGTTTTACGGTGTATTGTGTTATCATTACTGACTAAATGATGACGCTTTGTTTTTCTATTTCCATTGGTTTATCTTTAAAGACCCACTTAGATGAAAATTGAGTTGTTGGTGTCTTTAAAATGTTTTTGTGGCATTTTTTTCTGATAATAGATGACATACATACAGAAAATTAAGCTTAAAATTCTATTTCTTTGTTCAAATCCTTATGATTTAGGAGCAGTTTGCAGAATTGCTGTTTGAAAAAGAGCGTATTTGTGATGTAACAATTGTGCTGGGTGTAGCGTCACTGGTTAAAAGACGGTTAAATGAGCAAAATCACGAAGAAAAGACCAATAAGAACACTTTTAAAGAAGGTCAAAAGATGATCAGCGTGGAACTTTTAGCCTAAAAAGACCAATTTTAACAAACTTGTTTGATCGTCAAAGTTCCATTGCAGAACTCTTAATGAGCTAAACAGTTATCCTTTTTGTTTCCTGTTTCACAGGAAGTCTCACCACTACCGACTCCTGAATTTCCTTTAGCCAGACGCTTTCACTCTCCTTTGTTTCTCACAGTCAAACAACCGATGAGCGCAGAGCAAATTCATCACCTTGAAATTCACTCTTGCATCTGTCTGATATGCCGGTGCCAAGTGCAGAGCACACAGTGTACAGGTAGGAGGCAAGACACAGGCGGCGGTGGCGGCAGGGAGGATAATTCAAACGAGCCACTGCAGAGCAAACTGTTGACATTTGGGTGGAAAATGTGGCTGAGAACACACGACGTTATGTAAAGAACTGGATCTGCAGATGTTCCTGTGAAGGAAATGATCAGTACAGTTTGATTCTCAGGTGGTGTATTCAATACGGCTGTCCTTTCCAATATATGAAGCGACTACACAGCCAGTTTTACTCACTAAAGCTTGACTTTTCTTGGATTTGATGTCATAGAGATGTTTAATTCACAGAAATAGGTACGTAAAGAAGCCTTGATGTACCATTTACATCGACTTCCCCTGCAAACAATCCTGAAGTATTTCTACGGCACTTTTGATTCTCACACTTTAGGTTCAAATTTTTTGGCAAAAGCAAAAATCTGTAAAAACTGCTCTTAAATACTTAGGTAGATCCTTCAGATTAATTCCCTACTTTAAAAGACTTAAACCAGAGAGAACTTGGACTTAAGACTTGATTTTCTCGTGACATATACTGACAAAACGTTGACTTTGTATTAGATGACTATCTAGCAACAGAGACAGAATTATAGAAGGTGACACGTTCATGGGCTGGTTATCAGACCAAGGCTCTACTGGTTTCCACTGTGCGGTCCAGACCAGACTGGACCAGAACAATATGGTATTTTGAGTAATTCTATTATAAAATAGACCCATTGATCGGACCAATTCTAACCACTTTTGGTCCCCCATTGGTTGTGGGTCCCTTACAAAAATTGACCAGTTAGGGTCAAGCAAAACCCAAATGTGAAAAAAAGGATCTGACAAAAGACCCCCATTGCTCCCATTCTCTTTCGTGTAGTTGCACTATTATGATGCATAGCTACGTCATCGGTCCACACCCCACATGCACCTCGATGGTCCAGCACTCATTGGAAATGCTCACTTGAATTGCCCAGACCATTCTAAACTGAACCAGACCAGTACGCTAACCAAATACCAGTTCCACAATGCTGGTACAGGGATGCAGTAACAAATGCGGAACTGATACTGGGTAAGGGTACTAGTCTAGTCCGTTAACACATTTGATACAGGTATAGGGACGTGGTATCAAATGCGGAACCGGTACTGGGTTAGGGTACCGGTTTTGTCCATTACCACGTCCGATACCAGTATAGGGACGTGGTAACAAATGCAGGACCGGTACTGGGTTAGGGTACTGGTCTTGTCTGTTACCACGTCTGGTAACGGTATAGGGTTGTTGAAACATATCCGGAACTGGTACTGGGTTAGGGTACTAGTCTGGTCTATTACCACGTCCGATACCGATATAGGGATGCGGGAACAAATGCGGAACCAGTACTGGGTTAGGGCACTGGTCTGGTCCATTACTACGTCAGAAACCAGTATAGGGATGCAGTAATAAATGCGGGACTGGTACTAGCTTAGGGTACTGGTCTGGTCTGTTACCACATCTGGTACCAGTATAGGGATGTGGTAACAAATGTGGTACCCATACAGGGTTAGGGTACCGGTACCGGTGCGTTTATCTGTACGGCATTCCAAGGGCTGGGGACCCGTGGGAACAGCCAGCACACCGGTCCGCATCTCAAGGGTTAGTGACCCCTGTTTAGCATATGCATATTTTCCCTGTCTATTGGCCGGTACCAAGTGGCCCTTGGACCAGTACCGGTTTGTAGCCTGGAGGTTGGGGACCCCTCATTTAATGGGAACAGGCAGTACATCAATAAGTGATGAGTTGGAGACACCCAAAACGTCATAAAGTGATGCAGAGTGGGCCAAAACCATGTGTCCAAATATGATAAGTTGGGAGTGAGAATGTGTTGCTTTCATCCATCCTTTGGTGGGTGCGGTTCTCTTACAGCATGTTGGCCTCCAGCTTTGCTCTATACAGTACATCCCAAGTCCACTGTGGACAAACACTCCTTTATGAACGGACAAGAGCTGTTGTATAAATATATCAGAAATGATACTTGAGCTTTGTGTTTTCAAACATTTGGATCTTTTATAGGACAGTAACAGATACAAAGACAATATAAATCTCTAAGTTTTGCATTTTGGGTTTTCGAGTTATAGTACCATCTTCACAAGGTTGATTCCCTTTTTTCTTCCTTGTAAAAGAGCTCAAACAGGCTAATTACCTGTGCACAGCCAGCAAAGACATGTCACCTGTAAGCTAAATATAACCGCGGACAAGCTGTCCTCTCTCACAGCGTGAGCTGCAGCCCCGCAAAGGTCATTGAGTGTTGGTGTTGGGTATGCATGTGACACTTTTCCTTACGCGAGGAGCATCTGCCTCCATCCCAACAACCCCCTTCTCTGCTCCTCCACAATTAGAGAGAAAATGGCGTGCTGCTCCAAGGCGCTGCAATTAAAGCTGAGTCACATCAGCGCCGGACAGCTCCAATGAAAGGCTATTAGAGAGCCAGATATGACCGAGACTCTCCTCGCCCTCCACCTTCAGCGCCATCATCAGTCACCGCAAACCCGGACCACGCAGCGTTCTCCACCCTCTCCTTCAACATCTGTCTCCATTAGCGTCTAAACTTTCAAAAGAAACGCCTGCGAGGAAGAAGTCTGGCAGCTTTCTGCTCCCCTCTTCTCCGCATCCGCCTCACTTCCTGCCACGGATTCGTCTATATTTGGGGATAAGAGCCCTCCATGAAGCCTACACCTGCTTTCCCTCTATCGTCGCCATCTTCCTCTTTCTGTTCTTCCCTCTGAGTGCTTCACCCCCTTCCTTCCTTTTTTTTTTTTTTTCATCCAGTCACGCACCTCTTTTAATAGCTCAATTTTTTTCCACTTATCTTCCCCAATTTGATGATTTCACCTGGATTGAATCATTTCGCCTCCATCAGTCCCGACCTGCCTCCCCTCTGCTCTTGCTCCTGTCAAGTCCTGTTTTGTCTCTGGGAGGATATAAACCGTCTTCTCCGGCTGTTTCACAAACATTTTGTTTGCGTTTCTTCAAATTTGTCACACATTCTGGCTTTTACAAAAAAAAAGACGAAAAAAGGAAATAATTAGCTCCTTTTTTGATTGATGCCTCCAACATCAATAAAAATGCAATGTGAGACTCTGATATGACACACTACGATAAATATCACTTAAAAATAGAGTTTTACAGTTTTGTTTTCATGTGTTTTTGTAGACAAAAGAGGATTTCTTTTTATTTATTTTTTTTGTCTCCAGAAGTGAGGTTGGTTGTTAATTAACACATTTTTAGGTCACTCAACTGTAAAGTGCACAAATGGAGGATGTTAATCAAGTCAGCATTTTCTAAATTGGCTCATATTAATCTTAATTCCCTCCTGTACTGCTGGAGATAAGTGACTAATGAGAGCAGATACACACCTCTACTTGGACTTAAAACACTTAGTCATGGAAAAAGTCATTGTTAAAAACACAGCTTTTGGTCGTCTTGGATACCCTTGGATTATGCTAATAAACCATCCAAAGAAATGGGGAGAAAATTGAATTTGCCCAAAAATTATGTAAATGTTTGTCTTTTGAATTTATTATTTATTTGTCTTTAGAAGGCAGTGAACTCAAGTAACACAAGCTATGTTCACACTGCCCTCTGAGATGTTCAGGTGACCACTTACAATGAAAAGTCTATTTAGACGCATAGATGGGTCAATTTTGGGTTTTCGCGTTTAAAACTTTTGCGTTCATGAGTAGCTACGCAAAACTGGTTTAACTTTGACCAATCAGGATTCAAGCTTGATTTATTGTCGTATGTACAGCTTTCACTGACATACAAAATTATGTTCCAGTACAACCAGTCTGGATGGCGTCTCTATTAATTGTCGGAAGAGCCAACTGTTTCAAAATTAATTATGAAGTAGAAATTTATAATTGTGGTTTGTGTACGGTTGGAAATCTTTCATATCTTGGAATAGAGCTGTGACAAAAGAAGCCTTACATTTTACACTAAGACTTTTCACATTTTAGGTGGCAGACATTCACTAGTATCAGACAGCAACAGTCCAGTGTGAACATCATTTGCTTAAAAACATGTTCAAGAATGCTCCGACAACAGACGCTGTTCCGGAGCAGAAATTACGTCATAGAAGCCTCTGTCTCCTAATGTCCGCCATGTCCCAGTAGCCCATGGGCTCAAAGCTCCACCCCTTATTATGCTTAAATTCAAAAGTGAAGTCTGAATTTGCACTGGAAGTTAAGGACCGAAAGCGAATAAGAAAACAAAGAAAAATAAAATGAAATGGCAGCTGTGACAAATAAATCTGTCTTTTAATTTGGTAATGGTTTAATGTTTAGATATTTTTCATTCATTTTCAGTTTTTCTTCAACTTAAAAATGTATGCTTTTTGAATTTCAATGATTTTTTTCTAGTTTAAAATGTGTACTTTTGAATTCTGTCTGTTCAGGGATTGATTTCCTATGATAGTTGGCTCCGTTTGTCAGATATGGACTTTGGTATCTACCACTGACTGCATATGATGTCCAAATGAACCAAAAGAAACCAAATGAAATCACTTCAGTCATATTTTTTTCCAACTTGTTGGAGCCAGACGATGTCAGTAAGCAGTGGTTGTCAAAGTTGGTCTGAGTTGACGTTTCTTAGGGAACCACTCTTGCCAATCAGCTATGAGCTAGTTGGAAGTCCATTTGTCTACCACTTTAAACCAAACTACATGTATCAAATTTTCTGGACAAGGGAACAGCAGGCTAAATCCACTTTTATTGAAACTACAGAAAAAAATATCATGGAAAAATGAGTATTGTTAAAAAAGTTACCAGAGCAAGAATGGTTATTCTGACCAATAGAATGACTGAGTAATAACTTTATTTCTCAAAACATGGATATATTGGATTTTGGTTTCTTGAAACCAGTGGGTACTTCCTGTTTGGATTGCCAGGGGGAGGGGTCCAGTTCTCACATACAGTGAATGTTGTTGACCAAACAAGAAAAATTTGATCTGACCAAGAAACAAGGTACTCACAAACCTTAAAATTGTGAAAAAAAAAACCTAACAAAAAAGTGCTCATCATTTAGTCAAAACTTGTTTTTTACAATTTAATGTATTTTTTTGTCTTCAAGCCCAAATTTGTAAATACTGTAAATAAATAGAGCCACATCTGAGCCAATCATGAAACATTATCCAGAGCAGTTTTGTACAATTATCAATTTTTGTTCATTATAAGATGGACAAACATAGTTATTAGTGTTGTTTCCACCTCTCATTGTCTTGTAATGAAAGCAGCAGCTGGTTATTCTGAATTCTTATTTAGAAAAAAAAAAAGACCTGCACTTTCTTGTTTTTTCATTGTGTGCTTCTCTTGAGGGAAAAACAAAAAGTCAGAGGCCACGTTTAAACAGCAGGTGCATGTGGTTGCCTGGCAACATAATGAAAAACACTGCATTTCTCCCTGTTTCTCACCCTTCCTGGGTCTCCATCACTGTCCAGACAACTTGTGATCAGCAGGTCGTGGTGGGGAGCCAAATGTGCCAGCAGGAGGGAAGCACCAGCTGTGCTTTGTAGACCTCCTTTATTATCCTGCACCTGACCGCATGCATGCAGTCAGCAACTTTCATCAACAAGCGCCGATGTTTATGGAGATGCAAAAATCCCATCGGTCTCCGCCTCATAATTAATGCTTAATTACATTACTTACCTCGTGGTTTACTAATTACATGCTTTTATTTTGTAAAAACTACATTCCTAAATGCCTCCTGCGAAGGTAATATTCGGTGTTTCCAGGTTTTTATCAAACACACGTTTAAGCGTGTTTAGGTTAACAACTCCAGCAAAAAAATAAGAACTAAAATGTAAGAATTTAAGAATAACATCTATAGATAAGTCTACGATGAGCTTTATGTAAGCAAAGGTGAAAAGGAGCCTAACTTTAAAATGTTTTATGATGGTGCAAACTTCATGTCATGTGATAGTCCACGGTTGCCTGGTAACCACTGACAAAAATTGTATGGACTGTAGAGACTCATATACATTCTCTCTGTTATTTTCTGTCGCCATCAGAACCACAAAAATGAAAGCATAAAGTGAGATGGAAATGTTGACCACTGATTTCTCCGTCCACCTTGACAATGTGCTGAAAATGGGCAGTTGGGGGCACTGTTTTGCTTCTTCCAATGTGATCTATTGGAAATGAACTGATTGGTCGGTAGGTATGTTGCTCGGTTGGTTAGTCAGTCAGTCGGTAGATGGTTTGGTGAGTCGGTCGATAGGTAGTTTCGGTCAGTTGGTAGGTTGGTCAGTAGGTAAGTAGGTCAGTCAGTCGGTGGGTTGGTACTTCATTTGGTTGGCCAGTAGGGCAGTCGGTAGGCAGGTAGGTTGGTAAGTAGATCAATAGGCCGGTCGGTGGTTCGGTAAGTCGGTTGATAAGTGGGTCAGTCGATAGGTTGGTCAGTAGGTAGGTCGTCAGTTTGTAGGTAGGCAGGTCGATCGGTCAGTCAGTAGGTAAGTCGGTTGGTATGTGGGTCGATCGGTTGTCATATCAGTCAGTATGTTGGTCGATAGGTAGGTTAGTTATTAGGTCAGTCAGTAGTTGGGTTGGTAAGTCAGTCAATAGGTAGATGGAGTTCATTTGGTAACTGCGCACTCCTTGTGTGCACCCCAACTGTTAGAAATAAACTTGTGAGTCTCTTGACTTGCTGTTGGCTGGAATATTCCATTCCTGCAGAGGGACAGGGGAAGACAAAACACTTTTACATGATCAGTCTTATGCTATTTCCGTTGTTTTTTATGACAGTTTAAGAGTGTAAAATGTATTCTTGACATTTGTATCAAGTGTTCAACTCGGGGCCCTCAGAGTGTTGGAGGCCTCAGGCGATCGCCTACCTTTCTCTAAAGGTAAGGTCACTCCTGACATGATAAGTCTTTACAATTTCCCTTTACCACACAGTCAGTACAGAGCTAGGATTAGTACCTTGTGCTACTGTCGCAAATATAACTGCTAACTGGGACCCCCTGGGCTTCGGGACAACAGTGGTGGCCCTTGATATAGACAGCCGCCGTCAAGAGACATTTATACATCGTCCAGTCAACGCTGCTGCCAGCCGGCGATCCAGCTTGTGGCCACCCAGATGCCACCTTATTTTGTAATGCTGTCACTGGACTGCCACTGACCAATGTCAACTTTTAGAGTGCCATTTTGATGACGTCCCTTGAGATGGCCGTTCAGGCCTCAAGGGAATTCCAAGTCACACCTGCAGTCCAGTTAAGACGCGACCACTCCTTTCTATGACCCTCCACAGGCCCAGACAACCCAAAATCCTACAGAATACACATGGATGCATGTGAGTACAGCTGAACAGGATGTGTAACAAACAGGATTGTAGTTAAACTTCTTATATGTTGTATTTAACAAACAATAAACCCTGGAATCGCACTTACCTGCACAGCATAAATGTGAAGCAAGGACTCTGGACATTTCAGCCTCTGTAGTTCATTAGGAATCTGCTGACTCTCCTTTGCTGCCCTCAGAGGACTCTCAGTCCACCTCACTTAAATCTCCCACTTTTTCTCATTTAGCCCGATTCCTCCATTTTTTCCGTTTTTATTTTTTTACGATGGCCATCATCTCCATTCGCGCCATTAAGCATCACATCCATTAACATTACACATAAAGCGGCGGCCTTGAAAGTTCCCAAGTACTGCCTTATATGTCCTCGTCTGCCATACTTTTTCCACTGAAAAAGCGACACCTTTTTCCACTTTTTATGTTATTTCACTTCAAGATAAATTTTAAGAAAAGTTTTTTGCAAATAAAAACTACTCAGAGATTGTCTGTGACTTTAAAGATCTGCTTTTCTGCTCGACAAAACTAATGATATCTGGCTTTGATTTCACTTCTATTGCTCTCCTGTGTCTTTCAAAGCCATTCAAACCCACACAGACAACGCAGGATCTCCAATAAGGCTAATTGCACCTGTTTCGTTTAATTAGCCCGGGCTTTAATGTTGGGTTTTAACGGCCCTATTGTTTGCACCCCGTCTTTTATTCTGGCGCCCCGACTGTACCACTGTTGCTGCTTTTCACCATGGAAACGCCGAGTAATGTCCTCATTCGACATCTCCCACTCCTCCATCACCTTTTTTAGCGCCCGCCTTTCCCTCTCGCCCCACAGGAATTACCCTGATTATGATTATAGCCGCCATGATAATGATAACCGCCGCAAAATTGCACCGTCTCAGTCATGTCCAACACCCGGGAGATTATGACCGACTGAAAAGCAGCCGGCGAATGTTTCTCCCATCTCATTTTTCTGATTTCCCCTCCTCGCCTCTTTGTTTCCCTCCGTCTTTTTTCATTTCTTATTTGGCTTTTTGTACTTTTGTTCCCTGTCCACTGATTTCTACCTCCACTCCTCGGTCACCTTTTGTCTCTTTTCAGTCTTTTTCAATTTTCTGCCCGTCTTTCATCTCTGTTGTTGTGCTCCTTCAAACCTTTTGCCGCTCCGTCTTACCTTGGCTACTTGTCTCCGGCTCTCTTTATGCTCGTCCTGGTTTTCCCTCTTGTCTTCCTTCGACCACTCCTCTGCCTGAACCGCCGGGAACAATAATAATTTGATTTCTGGACTCGGGGAAAATAATTAGGCCTGCCTCTTGAATATGTGAAGAGGACAAAATGAAAATGCTATTTCTGAGTGTTTGTTTGGTTCTTTGATTCTTTTTCTTTAGGAGTTTTACATGAAACTCTCGTCAGATATAAATGACGTTCGCATTAGGACTCCATCAGAAAGCAACTACTTCAATCCGGACCGAGATTTTAGATGAAAAGATTCATCTTCGTAATTATTTCTTCTTGTTAATAGAATTTCCTTGCATAGAGTCGACAGGTCGCCTTTTTACTTGCTGCAAATAACAAACCCAAACTATGACCCTTCCCTCGCCGTGCTTTACAATTAGGGGTGTTTTTGTCTTTATTAGACACTTGCTACAGTCACTTTTTCCAATCAACGAATCAGCAGGAGTAGCTTGAAAACACAGGAAAGGAAAGGAGTTTGTGACCTTCACACACCATTCAAGTGATACATACAGACCAGGGGTCTGCGACTCTTTTATCTCTCCATGGTGGCTCCTTGGCCAAACATAGAGTAAGTCATGGAGACTCAGCCATGTCAACTGTCTGAGTCAGCAGCTCCCCCTAACCAAAACTTCCTAAAGAAAACAAATAAACAAAGCCCAAAAACTAAGACTGCCAAAGTTCAACCCCAAAGTAAAATAACAAAACCCAGCAGTGGAAGACTGCTGAAGACAAAGAGGGGGAATACAACAAAAATAAATAAATATGCAAATATAGTAATAAAAAGACAAAATACATTGAGAAGATCCACAGATGTGGCCCTGAAGCCCCTTTACGGTGGGAATCTGGCACCAAAACTCATCAACTTGAGCATCTTCGTCATCTCTTTTTGGCAGAGGAGGATTTTGTTTCTTCTGGTTGACGATTCTTCCCAATGACCCCCTCATTGGTTTTCTCTTCCCTACTTAAAAAAAAATTAAAAAACAACTTTGAAAAATACTAAATCAGTTAAATAAAATGTGTTTTCTTTGGTATTTTGGAGAACACAAGGTTGATAGTTTTATTAGGATGATGAAGAACTACAGAGGGAGGCATCCTTCAAGGTCTTTGCTTCCATTATCCTTCATTCATCCAAGTTTTCTTCATTGTGATTATGAAATGGAGCTGTTGGTTGCTTATTTATGTGTGACAGAGAGTAATGTTGGGACCCAGATTTAAACCAAAACATTGTGATTGAGCAGCAAAAGTCAATTTCTTGCAATTCTTGTTTTCCATCATCCCTCAGATTTTGACTAAAACCCTCAGCGGTTCCTGAGCCTGCTTCCAGGTCCGAACCTTTCCTCCGTGCGCTTTTCTCTCTCCTCCTCTTCCAGATCTGAGCAGTTATGAGCTGGATTTTTGAATATCACCTCTTTGTCTGCGGTCGCATTTACTGCGTTTCACTGCCTCCCTCCAATCACGCGCCGCCACAATAACGCAGAAATCTTGATAGGGAGCGCCTCATTCACTGGAGGACTCACACAATGGTGCTGCTGATCATTGATGAAGAATACAGCCGCTTTCTGTGGCTAAATCTCTCTGCTCAATACAGCTCAATTCAAAAACAGGAAATGATTGTGTTTTGCAAAGAGCGACGTGTTGGCGTGTCTCAAGCACACCATCTGGAAAAATGTGCAACGTTTACCACAATGTCTTATAATTTTGAGTTTGAAGTTGAAGCTCAGTCAGTTAAAAGTTAAAGTCGGGAGCGACCCCCTTTTGACCTCACTAGCTGAGTATTTGATACACACCCCTCACTCCCCCCCTTCTACCCCTCCCAGCCTGGTCAGAGCTGCACGTGACAAATTCATAAAAAAAAAAAAAAAATACACTTTATTCAAAATGGCGGCTCTCTGTTGGTTTTATCTCCGTAGCAACCATTTTATTTTTTGGTTGTCTGGGGGTGACGAACAGGTTTATGTCATTTTTAGAGGAATTGGCAAAAGTAGGTTTTTGGATTTCCTTGGCAACTGAGGATTTTTTTTTTTTTTTTAATAAACACCCACATTCCTAATATGTACATATCATGCATCATATCATGTCATTCAGCTTGAGCAAACAACTTGCATATTAAATGTTCCCAATGTTCCAAGCAACCGGGAACAACATTTTTTCTAGCTTAACTTATTAACGCCATTCAGAACTTTAAAACCAACAATTTTTCTTAGGTAGTTTACCAATTGATTAAAATCCGTTGAAGGAATATACATTTTTAAAGGGTACTAAAGTTGATTTTTTTTCTTTTTTTAAAAATTCAAGATAGCAGCCTCTCCCTGAGGTCATGGATCGACAACACTGGTTGTAGTTGTAGATTTAACCTGGTGGCGTGTGTGAAAGTTTGTGAAAATCATTTGAACAGAAAACTAACAAAAGCACAGGGTATCCTCCAAGAAACAGCCTCTTGCATAGAGATGCACAATGAAGACATCAATGTGGGGAATTAAAAGCACCAGAGAATCAGTGTTCAAGTCCAGTCCAGGGTCATGCACGTGTAATCCAAGCCAGAAATCCAAACTTAGCCAACCCAGACTTGATTCCACGTCCAAAAACAGAACAGGGGTCAAAACCAGCAGAGAGAAATGTCTGCTGCACTGAATGATCAATCTGTGGAGTCAGGAGAGTGGCAAGCCAAGAGGGCCAAAAAGCCCCTAGATCCTGACACATCTTATTATAGTTTTAAAACTTCCTTTGGATATCCCCGACACGTGCTTCAGTTTTGATTGGGGATTTGAAATATTTATTTTAGAGCCAAATAAGAGATTTTGGCTCCTTTCATTTTTTTGTGTTTTTTCCGACTGTAATCTCATCATCTTTTTGGGTGGTGGGTTGCTCACTATGACTAAAATTTTTTTTTTCTTAACCGGTAACTATGTGTGTGTGCAAATTTTGGTGAAAATTGTGAATTGTGTGTTGTTTTGTATTTTACGTGTTACAGTTGAACAATGTTTAGAGTCAATAAATTTAGACTTAATCACACAGGGGGCCAAAATCTAAAGCACACATAAGGTCGTGGGCAGAACAGGATAAACATTTTATAAACAAACTAAAAATACATTTTTTAAACTGTAACTTTTTAACATAATTATGAACTAGATATACAGCATTACCTGTGATAATGCTAGTGTGAATGCTGTAGGCAGAATTTGGCTGCTAAAGATGCTACAATTGATAGCTAAAAACGCTAAAGTTAATAGCTGAAAATGATGAAGCTGATAGCTAGCTAAAATATTAGCTAAATGCCAAATTAACTAAAAAATAAAAAAAAAACACAGGTTAGCCAAAAAAGCTAAAATGTAGCTGAAAAAAATAACTGAACTTCAAAATATCCTAAAGAAATGAAAAAAGCCTAAATTAGCCAAAACTGTTAGCTTGTAGCTGAATTGTTAGCTAAGGTCCAAAATAGCAAAAAAAAATGAATACCAAAAGAGTCCAAAAAGCTAACAGAATGCCAATTTCTAAAACATTAAAACCGTAACTTTTTAACATAAATATGAATAATTAAAAATGCAGGAATATTATTCCAGAATAAATCAACTAAAACCTTTAATAACTTTCAATATTTTACTCTCCATAGGAATATATTTTGTCAAAATTATACAAGTTAAAAATAAGCTCAAGATAACATCGGACCATTAATAACAATAAAATAAAATGATCTGGAGGGCCGGATCCGGCCCCCGGGCCTTGACTAGACGTTCTGTCATGTTCTCTCTGCAAATAGAAACAACAGTTCACTAGAAAAACTTCCCATCAAACCCTCTGACCAATCACCTCCTGTGGGCATGCTAGGTAGCGTAGCATCGTTTCCCTGAATGTGGTCTCGTATCCGCTGGTCCTCATGGTCAGAAAATGTCTGTACTAAAAGTGTACCTCAGAGTTGTGGGTTTTGATCAATTCTGCTGCAGTTGTAACCCTTAACAATCAATCCAGCACATTACTGCAATCCCTAGAAAAGTCCGTCCTCTGCTTTGCTTTGATGTAACTCTGTTTAGTTCATAAATCAGACCTTTTGGAAACACTTTCCAGGAAAAGAGCTTGTGGTGCATCTAAAGGCCGTCCTGAGGCTTGAAGAGAAAGAGTGTGTGCTCTGCCGCTGGGCTACACGCAACGCTCAATCAATAGGATTGCATTTCTGTTAAAAAAGCCCAGCATGGATCGGCTTTAGTGTACACTTTTCTTAGATTAGTCTGAACTCGGTGGCGTGCCTCCATCCCTGCCTCCTCTAGAACCAGTCCATCATCCGAACCCCTCTGATTGTTTATCGTTTTGTCAGGCGGATTGAGACAGTCGCCTCGCTCCGAGTATCAGCTGTTTGAAGTGTAAGCCGCGCAGGTAATGCGCACCGTCACACTTTCATGTTGGAGGGAGATCATATCTCACCGAGATCTGATGGCTTCCAGGGAGGAAATCAATCTGACCTCTAAGAAATTAAAAAGAGGAAAACTGGAAGCAAAGAAGGAAATGAAAGCAGATTAGATCGAGCCGAGGGCTCTTGTAGCTTCTGTCAGTCTTCGGTTTAAAACCCTGCCGGCTCGCTAGAGTCCTCCTCCAAACTCCGTCCAAATAGATCATTCTCTGGTAGATTTAAAATCCTTCTTCTACGTCTAATTTCTGTGATTTAAACGATGATGGCACAGGCACAAACAAATATTCATCGTCTCAGATTTCCACTCCAATCAATGTCGAATATTTCTACACAGAGGCCATTTTTCAGTCTTATTTGCTGTCATTTTGCTAAAGTTTCTCCCTTCCAGCTACACGTTTTTTTCTTGCTCTGCAATGTAAACAACATTAGCGTTTAAATGTGGAGGCAGAAGCTTTTCTCTATTGATTTAGCTGGATGAGTTATTTACAAGCTCTCTGTGTTCGTTCAAAGTTTCTTCATGCGGAACGAGTTGATGGACGATTTTCTCTGTTAGTCAGTGTTGGAGATTGTGTGAAGGTGGACGAATACAACAAAAGAAATGTGCTAAAATCAGATCTTCAACAGACGAACAATTGTTTTTTAATCATTGTTTTCCTAATTAACGCTTAAACACAGATGTCGCCAATGACACCTAAATATCTGATGTTCCCAAACTCTTCGACATTTTACGAGAGTTTTTCTCTGAAACAAATTTGCGACAAAATTCCTTTCACAGCTTCAGAATCCACCAGAATTACATTAATGCCGTATAGAGTTAAATAGTTACGGTAGTTGAAAGCATGTAAACACTGGAGATAATGCTCCAGTGTTTTAGGGTTAATCAGCCATTGACTGTATGAGAGAACTGGACTGAGCGGGTGTGATGTCACCCAGGAAAAGCGCCTTGCCTCTAGCTCTAGCTTCAGAAAAATGAAGCCAATTAAGGCGCCATTTTGAAGCGATATGGACGTCTCCATCTTGGAGCCAGTCCACAATGATTGGTCCGAGTTGAGTCAACGTTTCTATGGCAACTACTGTCACTAGTCATGAGTGAGCTTATTCGAAGTCCACATCTCTTCCACTGAAAGCGAGCTCGGGCGAATCAAACGCTTGAGTTGGGGGCTAGCGGGCACCACGTATCTGATTGGTCAGTTTATGACCTGAATAACTTGTGATAAAGGAATAAAAATCACGAAAAAAATATTAGCAAGAAGATACTAAAAGGGTTTCAGAGCAAGAATGGTTATTCGGACTGAGTAATAGTTGTTTAATTCTCACTAGAAGTTTATGGCTATGTCTGAATTCCTTAACTACTCACTACATAGTCCGTTCGCCATTTTGTGGTTCTGTCCAAATCTACAACTCCTAAATCCAGTGTACTAAAAATTTCCCAGAACTCTTTGTGAAAAACCAGCATGCATCGATGCTCACTACATTAGCGAAAATAGACCACAATGCATCGCTGTGTTCAAATTCACTCACTTTTCGCAAGTCTGTTGATATGATACGTATCGCGATACGATATGTACCCAAGTAAATTCATACGGCTTTTAATTTGGTAATTTAGAAAATATTTAAGTGGAAACAAAAAATAACTTATTAAATATTGACTTGGCAGTAATTTTTTAATCGATACAAGTATCGGCAAATAAAATATCACGATATTTTCTAAATCGATATTTTCTTACACCCATACTCGCAACCCCTTTAAAGACTGTATAGTGCAATAATATCCAATGTAGGATGACTCCTTTTGAATCCATTGGGTTCTGATTAAGAAAATTTGGATGACTTATAAAATGTAATATACTGACATTTTTTTTTTACATTTTTTTTTACATTTTTACATTTTTACATTTTTACATACATTGTGCTCTGTATTCACCAATCTGGTGAGCATCCATGCACACTGTTGATTTCTGGGAGATTTCCAGGGCACTGGGTTTTGGAATTGTAGATTCCAAGACTCTGACTGAACTGGGAACGCTCTTTAGTGATTTCCTGATAGCCGTACTGACTCATTCCAGTCTAAAACTCCCAAGGTTTGGAGATTTGTAAACTTTAGACTTGGAGATCTCGGTTCCTTTTCAGAAGTTGTTTATCTTCTGTCCGATCAGAGTTCATTGCCACTTTTCTTGAACTGTTTTCCTCAAGGTCCAAATATCTGCTCTTACTCATCTGTCATTGTGAACTTGTGAAGCATTCTTTGTTTTTCTGCATTCAAACCCTCAACAGTTCCTCTTCATCACCACCAGCATGGACTCCAGAGGGAATCTTGAGCTTCCTCCAAGTCTTTTTAGGTTCTGTTTTATTCCTCTTGTGGCTCAAGGCAGAGAACTCTATCCACACTAAAATGTTTCTGCATGTTTCATTCCAGAGGTCTCAAAACTGAGATGTATCAAAAGAAAAAAAACAAAAACAAAGATTGGTTATCAAGAGTAGAGCCGAACTACAAAACAAGTGGCAGCCGGCAACAGTATTTATTGGTGAAGTTGGAACTTCATTTAGAAGTGAGCCATTGGAAGAGTCATCCGCTGCAGCTGAAAACAGCCAAACAAGCTGACGGCTGACTGTGGCCGGCGTGGAAATTGAATTTCCTCTCAAGTGAAAATAAATGTGAGGTCCATTTCACAATGAAGGCAGGTCCTCTAAAGCCTTTGTGCTTTATTTCACTCAAGAATTCTCAGACATTTATTACATTTTTTTGGTGATGAAAGCTGCCAGGAGAAGCAGAGACTATGAATTTACAACTTTAAACCACTTTTTCTAACTTATAGGAACAGAGGCGGATAACACCTGAAAACTTTGACTTTTTTGAAACCCAAATGTGTGGCCGCTTTTTCACTCCCATACCTCTCTGGCCGAACAACTCAACCTAAGGCGGCCAGTTTCAATGTTAAGTCAATAATACAGATGCAAATTGAAGTCCTATGGCGCAATTATAGAAAAATGTGCCTATTTTACAGTTGTAACTTTATTTACAGTGTAGTGACAGTGAGTCTTCAAACTCAGTCACAGAGACTCATTTTGAATGATCACATAAACCCAGACATGGAGACACGATGATGGATGTTTTTGTCGAACTCTTTACAATAAATTAACCTGACCTCTCAACATCATCCGTGTCTTCCATACATTGTAAGTGAGATACACAGATGCCGCTCCATGTAGCAATCAGGCTAAAAATGTTAGCTGGTAGCTCCTCCCACGTGGCGCCATAAAGCTTAAAGAACACCTTTTTTGACAGGCGGCAAACAACGAATTCACAGCGTGGCGTCATTTTTCACCTAATTGATGTGAGTGTAGTATTAGGTCTGCTGATCACCTTCTCTTTGAGATCCAAGAAGGGGAATCAGCGTTTTCAATATGTCCACAAAAGAATAGGTACCGTACACGTCCCGAGGACTGGTCCGGTACCCAAACCAGATACCAGTACCTAACCTACCAGATGCGGTACCAGACCTTAACCAGTTCCAGAAACATTACAGGACACAAACCTGTCAGGATGTTGATAAGGAAACCCCTGGAACAACAAGCTTCAACAGAAAAGTTTATTTAGGCTCAGGTAGGATCAGGATAGAGAAACAGTCTTTTCTCAGGAGGGGGGAGTCTTGATAGTGGAGGAAGGAGTGAGGGACACTGGAGGACTGACTAGAGCAAAACTTGATTGGAATCCACCTGGTCTCCGTCTCTTCTTTCACCTTTGGAATCCACAGGAACAGCAGAATCCAGTCCAAGCAGAGAGAGAGGGCTCCAGAAGGTCACAGGTCAGTGCAGGAGGGAAACAGCTTGGAAGGGTCCTTGAAGAGGCAGGTCAGAAACAGACAAGCTGGAACTCACTGGCTCAGCAACAGAGCAGAGGCAATAGACAATCCAACACCAACTGCAGGTCTGCAGCTCCTTAAGTAGGGAGGTGCTCAGGTGGAGTCAATTGACTGATTAGTTCAGCTGAGAGGAGTTGACAGGGAGGAGGGATCCAGATCCATGACAGAACCGGTGTTAGGGTATCTGGATTGGGTTTAGGGTTTAGGTTTGCTTCTTGGGCTGGTTTGAGCCCTGTACTGCATCTGGTACCGTGTCCAGTGGCATGATAGGGTTAGGGTACCGGTACTGGGTTACGGTACTGGTTTGTGTCTGGACCTGGTTTGCGCCCTGTATCGCGTCTGGTGCAGGTTCGGGTCTGGTACCACGTCTGGTGCTGCGCTAGGGTTAGGGTACCGGAATGCTCTGCATCCCAGTACTGCACCGGTTCTGGTTCGGAAGTTGGGGACCAGTGATTTAATGGGTACAGACAGAACACCAAAAAAGTCCTTAATCAAACGTCAATATGTGAAGAGCTGGAAGTGAGAATATGTCTGTGAATCGTGTTACTGCTGTCACCACTGCCATTCAGCAGACGTCTTCACTTTCTGTTTTTATAAATCTTCCTAAAACTTAATTTTATCACCAGGCTGTTGTCAGTGTATGTTGTATTTCATTTTTGTACAAATGTTCTTGTTTTACTGAGGTACTTGTGTTTTATATTACTGTATGGGGCCTCGTTTGACTACAATCATGTTATGGCATCATATAAATAAACTATAACTATAACAACCTTTTCCTACATTTATAACCACAGAAACCAATGAAGTTAAACATGGAACTCGGAAAAAAGATGTGTGGTATGTAGTCCTGTGAGCGCAGGGACACACACCTTCATGACCTTTACTCAGGATGAAGCAGGTGATTGGATGGATGGTGCTGCCACTGCAGTATTTTGTCATTGTTTTGTACCGCATTTTATTTCTTACTGGAAACTTGTGGTGAATCAATGAAAACAATCATATTTTAGAAGCTCATGTGTTATTTCCTTTTTATTTTGCCACTTACCTCTGAATTTGTTTGTACTTCCAAAGCGACCCGTGAATACCACGTCACCTTACCATTCTTCGATGACACGAACTTTTAAAGGCCAGAAGCTGAGCAACAAAAGGGATTTTGTGTCATTCTTGAGCAGCAATAATTGATATTGAATTAATCCGAATGTAGAGTGTGACTTAAACTCTATTCTGTTACTACTTAATTAGTCTAACAAAGGCGCCGTGTGATTTATGGTCCCAGAGGGACATAAATTAGAAAGAATGAAGCCGTGTTAAGTGCAAAAAGATGAAGGGAGACAGGTGCAACTCATCTTAATGTGAAGAGCTGTCAGCCATGGCAAAGACATGTGGCAGATGCTGTCATCGTTTCTTCATATCAGACTGTTCTCTGGTGACAACCATGTAGTCTACTATCAGTCTGTTCTTCACAACCTGTATGTTTACAACCTATATGATCATGAGGCGTAAAACGATGATCTCTCATGTCTGAAAATAAAGACAGACGATCAAGTGACTAGAAATTTGATCAAATCTAAACCCTTTTTAAAAACTACACTTTATGTGATCTGTTTAAAAAAATGATGGAACAACTAGATTTTTCATGAATTTTTAACCTGTTTGTATCATATTTGATGCACCTATTTCTGAGCCCCCCCTATGTCATTAGCATAATCAAGCTGAAAATATGTCCTCAAAAAATTATACCGTTTTTTTTTTTTAATTTGGGCTAAAACTGCACATTCATAATTAAAAGACCACTAGGAACCAAAATATAGTTAGAGTGGCACTAAATCTGTGAATTTGTTCAAAAATAGAAAATCCTCCGGTGGTAAGTATGAATTCCAGTTGAGTTTATTGGCTTAAACTTTCTTGAAAACCAATTTCTGTTTTTTGTAGATGCACTGCAGACAGAATAGTGAAAATCAGGAGTTAGATTTTGCAAAAGTGAAGCATAAAAATTGAAAAGAATGGGGCCAAACATAGAGCCCTGAGGTACACCGTCATTTATTCTATTGTGTGAGATGTATTTGTTATGAAGAAACTGAGATAAATATCTTCATAGTTTATGTTGAAATTAATTTTATGAAAGTTAGAAAATAAATATTTAGTTTGTTTTCATGCTGACTGAACTGTTTAATTACATAAACAAAAAAATTAATTAAAAGAAAATTAGTAATAGATGTGCAATTGGCTAACACTGAATCCTGGGAATTTAATGGTTTAAGTACAGAGACCTTAAAAGCCTGAGTTGTACCTCTTGTACCATCGACTGAGTTCACTGCAGCACAACATTTTCCATTTTGCCTTATTTCCCCTCCTCACTCTCTTTTGAGAATCCCTGCTTTCTCTTGTTTCACACCGCTCTGACCCGCAGCCCCCGACGAGTGCATTAGCACAGATGAATAGCCGGGCTCGTACAAGCGTAATTAGGGCAGAAAATTTCATCTGCTAATGTGTTTGGTTAGGTACTTACAGTGAACATACAGCAGCTTTCAAGCCTTCAACACACAGGATCACAGGAGGGGGTTACAGTATGATTCACACCGCAGTGCTTCTAAACTGAAAAGCCTCGGCGTTTAATGGCGTGCAACGTCTCTCCAGCAGGTGTGTGTGTGGACCCATGTCTTGGTTATAGGGGATTTTATATTTTGGGGACAGCTACATGCATTAAGGACTTTTTTACCCATTTTTTCAGGACTAATTTAATATTTTGTACATTTAAACTATTAAACTTTTGTATTTAGTGGATTTTATTTAGCAGAACTAATACACAAAGCAAAGTAAAAACGCATTACCATCTAACATCCAAAAACTTTATTCAAAAAGAAAGTACGGTTATTATTATCTGAAGAGACCTGTTAACTTTGAACAGTTAATGGTCTGAAGAACAAAGAGAAAGATGTCAGGAGCTTCAGTCAAATGTGTACAAACGAGCATTGACTTGTTCTGATGCTACGTTTTTTTTGGGTTGTCTGCACCTGTGGACAGTCATAGAGAGAAGCAGAAAGGTCCGGTGCCAGCAAAATTACAAACATTCTTCGAACTACAACAATTAACGCAATTCCAGTGGATTCTGAAGATGAGAAAAAGGAATTTCAACGCAAATAATTCAAATTTCAACATGTTCCATGGACGAGTTTGGTAAATAGAGCCCAAATAGAGTGTGAGTTTTGATCATCCATGGACGTTTTATTGAAAATAGTCGTAAGTTTCCGATGGCGGTGTGATTGTAACTTCAGAGCTAGCCTAGCCTTCAATTAACCCTTTAACACCAGAGCTCCAGTGTTTATGTTCTTTGATTTGCTGTAACTTTTCGCTCTGCTTTTCTCCTTCAGAATCTACTGGAATTACGTTGATCGTATTAACGGTTGAAAAGTTACAGAATGTTAAATATTTTGTGTTTAAGTGTCAGGTGTTAAAGGGTTAAGAGAAGTCACAAACCTGGAACATACCATTTTCTTGGGTGTGGTAAATGTATCGTGAACTATAAAAATGATAGCTTATGACCTAGAGGTGATGCTGTCGTACGGTGTCCCTACGTCGACTCTAGTTGTTGGTCAGATGCAAGTATTAGACCGTTTATGACCGTGTGTGATTGCCGTGACTAATGTGGTGTGTTGGTGACATAGGACGCCTATAGGAAGTCTATCCAAACTATGTGTGGTGCCATTGACTGTAGAAAGATAACGGCTCAACCCCTCCCCCTTCTCATGTTCCAAATAGGAAATACCCACTGGTTCCAAGAAGGCCAAATCCCATAGAATTCCATTGAGAAATACACAGTCATTCCATTTGTCGGAATAATCATTCTTGCTCTGATATATTCTTCTTTCCATATTCTTTAGAGCCCTAATTTTTCTGTATCCCAAGTTATTCCAGTTATAAACTGACCAATCAGATCCCTCAGTAAAAGCATGCGGTGCCTGCTGACCCCACCTCCAATGTTTGATTGACTACTTCTATTAGGCCACTTTCAGTGGAAGAGGTGTGGACAAGCTCTCACATGACTGGCAACAGTAGTTGCCGTGGAAACGTTGACTCAGACCGACTCGGACCAATTTATGGCAAAGTCCGAATTCCTTTCCTACTGACTATATAGCTCGTTCAACATTTTGTAGCGCTGTCCGAATCAAGAAATTCCAAAATGCAGCATCCTAGAAATGTCCCAGCAGTCTCTGCAAAAAACTAGCGTGCATTGATGCTCACTAGATTAGTGAATATAGACTACAATGTAATGCGGTCGAACATTTTTTTGGAAAATAAACGTGTCTAAATGTAATTTTTTTACTAAACCATCAATGTTTTCATCGTCAGAACACAGTGGAGTCACAGATGTATTCGATTTTCACTTTGTGAAGCGGGTGACGTCATATCGGACATTTAAAAAGAAGAAGGAAAGTAATGAGCATGGTGTCTGAATTGCTTTTAAAATCCAGGGCACTAGGTAGTCTCACACTGTAGTTTTTCAGTCTTTAGGGATTAGGGGGGGAATTCAGACATAGGTTTCAAAATGGCGGTGCATGTATCAGGAGGCCACAGAGACAGATCTGGCCTGATTTCGCGAGAGCCTGAGGTAAGGCATTTTATTTGGGTGATGTCAACACCTCGTTTTGTCCAGTGATAATACATGGGGATGGAAAAAAACCTGTCTCACCTACTACCCTTACGTGTAGTAAAAGTGTTTGCTATGACCTGTTGCCTGCAGCATACCCATAGATAAAAATATGCAAAAAAATTTAACTCTACGAGTTGATTGAGAGGTCTACAACCTTAATATTTCACGTGGGCAGCCATTTTTAGCCAAAAGGCATCCCATATCTATGCTGTGACGAAAGCTATTTTCAGAAACACTGAGCAGACTTTTCATTAAAAGTTTATGTAAATATGGATAAAGGCACGAACTTCGGAGTTCAAAACTCTCGTGTTCACACATAGCTACGAAAGTTTCTATGACCTTGTCAGGCTTTACTGTACATACAAAACACCTGGCCATCAAACACACTCCAATTTGTTAGTGATGTGTGGATTGCATCCATTTTCACTCACAAAACTGCCCAGCTATAAATCTATGCCACTAAGTCTTTCAATAGAAGTGTGAAAGTAAAAAACCTGCAGCAAGATTCACCAGATTTGCACCGCTTTGACAATTCACACTTCCAAATGTAGGTGGTGGACATGCGCTAGTAAACTGTATGAAAGGACGATGGAAGAAGAAGCCCCTCCCGGCTGTTTCAGTGTGAACACAATGGGCTATACTCAATAATGCACAGACGTTCATTGTTTTAAATGTAAATGTAATGAAATGGTCTTTGAGAAATATGATTTTTTCTTAATAAAATTACAAAAACAATCTGTAAAATTATACAGTTTTGATGTTATTTAGTATTACGGGGGGATAATGTTATGAATGAATATTGGACATTGAAGGACAGGAGTGATCTGAACTTGATTAATGTCACTAATTTAGAAATGTATAAGGAGTGGGAATTAACAAATTATCTTTTTCTCCCACTCCCCTTTCTAATAACTTTGAGGTTAAATAAAAACGAAGTGAGAAGAGTTAATTTCTGATCTAATATCATGGAAATATGTTGACAAATTAATGGATAAAATACTGATTTGAAAAAAGAAAAATTCTTAGTTGCCAATTCTAAAATTGTGTGTTTTTCACACCCTTTTTGAAGCTTTACACCCCGACAGAGAAACTGATACTACAACTGGAGTGTGATTTTGCCATGTGGGTGTGTGTTCTGTGTGCATTCGGCAACGACTCACCGGTTACGGTAATTAATTGAGTGAGATCTAATTAAAGCTGAACGAACCAAGCCAATGTTGCATTTGTCAGCGAGGATGAACCCTTTCTATTAATTTTCCTTGTTAGTCATGGCTCATATTTGTTTGTGCTGTTTTGTTTTGGGGGAAAGAAAAAAAATTATTGAGCCAAATGAGCTGCAATGAAGAAGTCAGAGATGAATGGAGAGGGGAGTTAATTACAAGTTCCAAATCTTAACTAAATTGGTTGTAAGCCGGGAAAAGGGGGTCAGAGATTGGGTCATATTAACTGCTTGGGATGAAGGTTGCTCTAGACCAAGGATAGGCAATTCCAGACCTCGAGGGCAGCATTCCTGCATGTTTTCCAACATATAGTACCCTGCTCTGGCATGTTCTAATTGGCTGGACACACCTGAAACAGATAATCAGTCATGAGCCGGGCTTTGATATCTGGAGATCATGCAGACACTGCGGCACTCGAGGACTGGAGTTGCCTATCCCTTTTCTAGACATAGGGGGTGTCCAAATCCAGGCCTCAAGGGCCAGTGTCCTATTTGCTCTAGAATTTTCAGTTCTTTGTCCAGAATGGAGTAGTAGACAACCATAGAGGTAGATTGTCTTTCAAGACGACGACATCCAGAACTGGTCGTCCTCGAAACGTCACTTATTTTAAGTGGCGAGCTTAATGCTACGTACACACCGGGTATGTGTGGCGAGTTCAAGAACGAGCATGAAGGTGCTTTTACAGTGTTCATACAGGTCTGTCGCTACCTGATACTAGCATGTGTACTCACAGTTGGAAGAAGTTTGGTGTGAAATGTCAAAGCAGTTATAATCTGGTGAATCTTGCTGTCATAGAATTCCGCAATTATTAATTAATAAAACCAATAACTAATTGGTACTTCCATGTTTTGAAAAAGACGCCACCTCTACGTCACTACCACATCCGAGTCTCTGATTGGTCAAAGTTCAACTGGTTTGGCTTTCAAGTACGTAGAACCCAGAAACGGACTTTAGCCCAAAGTATACATATGCGTACATTTACAGACTTTTCATTGCAAGTGGTCGCTTTAACGCAAGTTTCTGACCTCAATGTAAGCGCATCATAACATGTTTTTTTTTAAAATCAGTTTTAAGCGTATATATTAGGGCTGTGAACATTAATGCATTAACGCACGTGATTAATCAAAAAGAATTAACACATTAATATGTATTAAGGCAAATTAATCAAAGAAACAGTCCTTCGCTTTAACTCAGGCTTCCATTTTGTCGGGTATTATCCCGCTTATACCATGGTCGCTTTTAAATTAAATAAATATTTGATCACTTTTTAGTACTATCTTAGTACTTTTGTGGTTTAGATCACTTTTTTGATCCATGGTCCGGTTCTATATTGTATAAATACATTTTACCAGGTAAAACATTGTGATTAATCGTGATTAATCACAACACAAAAGTGTGATTAATCAGATTTTTTTTTGTAATTGATTGACAGCAGTAATTAAAAACAAACGTTCTAAATGTAGAGTTTCGTATGTGATTTCATATTGTGATTATTTGGAAACAATAAGGGGTCAGCAAATGCTGAGACTAAAAAGAAATTATAGTGATTAATCGCGATTAATTTTTCCCAGGTCTGCGATTAATTTTTTTTTTTTTAATTCCTAACACTTTTAGGTAAATTATAAATCTGGCTGATGATGTCAGGCGCCATCTTGTCGGCAGCCAGGTCCCTCTCGTTATTTCTGCTTTCCGAACATCCTGATGTAATAAATGCATAAGAGATGGGTTTTATAGATATCTAGAAGAGTTCTTACATCCATCAGAGCCTGTAATTATTCCCTACAGTAGCTGCCACAAGCTCTTCAAGATTATGTAGAGTGGAGCAGGTCGGGTCTCACTTTAAATCAGCGGGTTAATGACAGATTGACGCTCGGTGTCGTGGGAACAAGGTCTTGCAAGTTGGGTGATGGTGCAGCGAGAAACCCAAGGCTGTCTGTAATGGAATATGACAAGGTGGATCCGGCGTGCACACACAGACGCGGCGCACTTTCTTTCTTTTCTTTTCTTTTTTTTATTCTCTTCTGGTGTCTGACACAGGCTCACTTTCTTTCAGCGGAAACATGCACACACAGAGAAGGCCTGGTTGTAATTAGTGGCGCAGTGTAATGGTCACACATACTCCCTCTAATTGGGCTGGCAGGCACCATTACCCAAGGCTAATCACCATTCTCTGGGTGATGAAGCGTCCTGAACCTCCTGACCAGTAGCTTCTAGCAGGATCCGTATCACATACCCAGCGCTTGGCGAGCTCCGCTCCACAATTACCAGGCAAACGGAATCACGTGTATAATTAGCCAAACTCTACTCTACTACGATTATTGATGATGTAGAGCTGTGCTTTTTGTGATCGTCAAAGTCTCCTTGAACAAGGCTGGTGCCAGTCGCCTTCATGAGACCCGACCACCCAAAGGCGCCCAAAGCTTTCCCAGCCCAGAGCGTCTGCTGGAGTCTCCTCATCTTTCCTCTCTGACAGCACGGAGCCTTTAAGAGCCATACGAAATGAATCTGGCCCAGCAGAGCCTTGAGGCTTAGCCAACCTGTGAGAGCAGCAGCCTTTGAATGGCAGAGAGAGGGAAAGAGCGCTGCAGCCCGGAATGAAGGCAGTAACCTGAACAGAGCTGAACAGAAACAGAGCTTTATTTAGCTTTCCACATCAGCAGGCTTTCATTTTCATGCCCATTAAACATGACCTGAGTTTAATTGCATTTGCAAGCTTTTAGACCAGACTTCATTTCAAATTAGGGTTTCGTAGCTCCTTTTCCACAATGCTTGATTTACCTTTGGCTGTCTCCAGTGACAGCAAATAATGTTTTGTTTTTCATTATTTCATTTGCTTGATTTAATATACTTTTACAAGTACAGTTATGCAAACTTGTTAATTAACCACAAACAGTTCAAATCTGTTTTTAGACTTTCTTGTGACAATTAGAAAATAGGATTTAGAAAAATGAATTATTTTGATCTGAAGACAACAACACGTGTTTGAGGTGTTGACGTGTTTTTACTTATTTATCAAAAGGAAAATAACTGAACAAACTGATTTTATGTTTTTTGTTTAGAAATTGTTGTTTTTACTAATATTTGAGTTAGTATTACAAAAATCACTCAAAATGTCATTGTTGATATAATGATTCGTGCGGCAAATTTGCTGCTTGACGTCTGTCCAAGTGTGTCATAAGATGTGGGAGGAGCTATCATCAAATGTTTTTAGCCTGATCGCTACATGGAGTGTATTTCCATTTAAAATATTGTTGTCTCAATGAAAAAAAGGCCGAGCAGGCTTTCATTCATATTTCAGCAACATGCTAACATTTTTGGCTAATTTGTTATCTACTGAGATTTTTTAGGACTAATTTACAGTTTAGCTAACATTTTAGCAACAGGCTAACATTTTTGACTAATTTAGTTTACTGAGGAATTGTAGGCTCTCGTGTTTAAGCAGTATGCTAGCTTTTTTGGCTGATTTGGCACCTACTGAAGTTTTCTTATGCTTATTTGGAGTTTAGCTAACATTTCTGCAACATGCTAACGTTTTGGATAACTTTTTTATCACTGTGGTTTTCATAGGCTAATTTAGAGTTTAGCTTCTATGTTAGCATCAGGCTAACATTTTAGACTTATTTCGTTTTACTGAGGAATTTTAGGCTCTTGTGGAGTTCAGCTAGTATTTAAGCAATGTGCTAGCTTTTTGGCTAATTTGGCATTACTGAAGTTTTCTTATGCTTATTTGGACTTTAGCTAATATTTCAGCAAAATGCTAACGTCTTGGCTAATTTTTTATCTATTGAGGTTTTCATAGGCTAAATAGGGGTTTAGCTTCTATGTTAGCATCAGGCTAACATTTTAGACTTATTTCGTTTTACTGAGGAATTTTAGGCTCTTGTGGAGTTTAGCTAGTACTTAAGCAATGTGCTAGCTTTTTGGCTTATTTGGCATTACTGAAGTTTTCTTATGCTTATTTGGAGTTTAGCTAACATTTCTGCAACATGCTAACGTTTTGGATATTTTTTTCACTGAGGTTTTCATAGGCTAATTTAGGGTTTAGCTTCTATTTTAGCAACAGGCTAATATTTTTGACTTGTTTCGTTTTACTGAGGAATTTTAGGCTCTTGTGGAGTTTAGCTAGTACTTAAGCAATGTGCTAGCTTTTTTGGCAAATTTAGCATCTACTAAGGTTTTCTGGGCTATTTTTGAGTTTAGCTCATATTTAATCAACACACGTAAATATTTCTGAAGTATTTTTGCAACAAATCTTTCAGAAATTTAGGTTAACTTCAGTGCTCTTTCACAGTTCTTTAACAAAATTTCCAGTCTATTAGGAAATTTTACATTTTTTCAAATAGCTTTTGTATTTTCAGCCAATCCTCTTCATCAGTTAAAGTAAATTGTGTCACCATTTTCAGCAAAAAGCTTCAGCATCATCAGCGACTACTTACAGCAAAAAACATTCACACTAGCATAATTGCAGGTAATGCAATTTTTCTAAAATTGGAAAAAAAAAAACAATAGGGAAATTAGTTTTATCGCCATTTGCATTCAAAGTCCCAATCTGTCAAGGTATAACAATGATTCAATTACATTCTATTCAAAAACATTTGATAAAACAGAATGTGTGCACAGAAAAGTAAATAAAGCTGGAATGTACTCAGCTTCAAAGCAACAATGCTAAACATGTTGGCAGCTAATAAAAGGTCTGTAGAAATAAAAACATTTAGGGTTCTGAAATTGGAAAAGTGGTAGCAGGGCAGAACAGTGTTCTAACAACGGTGTTGGTCTTCTTTTTCTTAACGAAAGACTTGCGAGATTTTGTGTGAAAGGACAAGTAAAGAAAAGGAGTCTGCCATTGATTTCACAAAGGCTTTTCTGTGAGTCTGTCACACCTTTGTGAGGAGTCCTTTCAGCTCTCCCACAGATAAGTCCAACAGATACAATCAGCAAAATGACTTTCCTTCAGTCATCACTGCAGACATGTGTCCTTTCAAGACAAAAACATAAAGATCCATCCGAATTTTTTCTTTTTTTTTTCCAATATTCCCCTCCAACAGAAAAACAACAGAGCCGGGCATTAACTTTCCACCCGTGCAGTGAATCAGAAGAACACAGTAAATATCACGCTTCACGGACGTCCTCAGCTCTGATGGAGGCAGTGATGCAGGCCGTCCCTGTCCACCAGGGCAAGAGAGCCACTTGTGCGGAGGCCAAATGCCAGCTGGGAAAGGCGGAGGCATCCTCGCTGTACGGAGGAATGAATAAGGGCAGGAAATTAGTGCCGGAATGGAAGGAAATGCGGCATTCTGGGACAAACGGAGGAAAATGAGAGATGAAAAATGAATTATCTTATCTCCTAAAAGTAATTAGCTGTTATTTTAGTAATATAATTGTGATCTATCATTTGTGTTGCATTCATTAAAATCTATTCATTCTAAAAGCACTCCGATCATCTTTTGATCTACTTTCAAAGCGTTCCCAGTGGTTTTTCATTTATGATTAGGCTGTTTTTTGCCTAAATCAAAAAACATGTCATTTTCAAGGACATGCAGTAGTTTCTGCAGAGTGGCAGTATGCCTGCTCTCATTTCCCATGATCTGCTTCTTTTACATGCTCAACCTGCTTGCTTAAGGAAGGCCGCAGACGACTACAACCAGTCACAAACCTCAATGCATAGTGATATACAGTACAGTATTCGGTGATTGAAGACGGGTGGATGAGGCATTCAAATACAGAACACCTCCATAGTCAATCAAAACCAAAAATGTAGCCGCTACCAGAATATTTTTAGCTCCGAGTGAAAAGCAGGATTTATTTCTAAAATAAAATCCAAGCTTCACTTTTTTGTTTATGTGGCAAAGTGGCAACATGTATTTTAAAAGAGAGCACAGTGTCAAGCACAAAAGCCGTCTACTATTTCTATCAATTTATCATTATTCGTTTTAAGAACTTGAGTGATCTCCTGTATTTCACCTTTCTGTGAAAATATACCACAACTTTTGTCTTTTTTTGTGCTTAAGATCATTTTTAGTGATCTGAGATGAGTTTAAAAGCAGGCTGTAAGAACTCAAAACCTTGTGCAATTGACCGATAGCAACAGTAAATGATAGTGTCATCGGCATAAAGATGATATGATGCATTTGGTAAGTTTTGACACAAGTTGTTTATGTAAATGGGGAACAGAATGGGGCCTAGAATCGCACCCTGTGGTACAGTTTTCTTAACCTCACAAGCAGGAGAAATGGAGCCGGATATTTGTATAGACTAAGATTGATTTGAATTGTATTCATATCACGTAGAGAAATTTACTTGGACATATATACAAATGTAATGTAAGTGGAGAACAAAATGGGGCCTAGAACTGAACCCTGTGGTACACCTTTCTTGAGAGAAATCGAGCTGGAGAATGGCATAGTCTGAGACAAATGCAAATGTAATTTAAATGGAGAACAGAATGGGGCTTAGAACCAAACCCTGTGGCACACCTTTCTTGGTCTCATGAATATGAGAAATGGAGCCGGATATTTGTATAGACATAGACTGAATTTAACTTTATTCATATCAAATGGAGATATATGCAAATGTTATGTAAATGAAGAACAAAATTGGGCCTAGAATCAAACCCTGTGGAACACTTGACCTAACAAACAGGAAAAATGCAGCCAGATGTTTGCATAGACTGAGATAATGCAAACGTAATGTGAATGGAGAACAGAATGGGGCCTAGAACTGAACCCTGTGGCACACCTCTCTTGACCTCACGAATATGAGAAATGGAGCCGGATAATTGTATACACTGGGATTTGTTTGACAAATAATTGACGAACCAAGCTACAGCTTGATCTCAGTCTTTGCTCTTGCAGACTTCTTGCAGTGTACAGTGACAAAGATCAATATATGTATCGAGAAATAGCAGAATCAGTGATGTTAAGGGCAGTTTTCTATGCATTCTGGTCGCTTAAAGCAACATTTATAGGTTTGATGACTCTAATGGCTTTCAAACTGTGAACTTTTTTCTTTTTCTTTTACTCACTGCTGGTAGTTAACAACTACAGAATTCATAAACAAACAAGTTTTAGATGTTAGGATACATATATGTACAGTATATCTACAGCATATTCTGTAACCTTCTGTTTGAGCTTACAGCTTTAGGCCTCCCTCCTCTTTCTCCTCAAGGACTGAGTCTATTTCGACTGGTCATCTGAACCAACCAGAATACAGGAATGCGAGAAATGATCTGTTTGAGGTGAGCCCAACCAGCCAGCAGGCAGGCATTATGCAAATGCGTCTTTCATGGTGTTTTCTCGATAAGCAAAAGGAAGAAAAAGCCTGAACTACAAATGGATGGCTTGAAGGGGCTCAGGAACGGGTGCGTCTCCACTCTTCTCCTTGTTGTGGACTTGCTTTGTAACTTCTTTTACTCACAGGACAAAGCCGTTTAATGCAAGAAAGAAAGAGAAACAAAAGGCTGTAATTTGACCGCTTCAGGAGGAAGATTTCAAAACTTTGCTTTACCTTGAAATCCTAAACAAAGAAAAATAACTCAGCACAGTCGTTTCAGATACATTTGTTGAACACATAAAGGTGTGAAGAAAGAAACATTGTGATGCTTTGAAAGAGAAAAAAGTTTTAAGCTCATTTTACAGTAAATGTTGCAAGGAAAATATATTTACTACTCTCATCTCACAGCAAAAAGGGTTATGGTTCAAATCCTGGTTGGGTTCTTTCTGTGTGTAGTTTGTATGCTCTTCTACCACTGAGTGGTACGATCCAGTATTTTGGGCGTTATGAACAGTACCGAACCCTACCTCCTGGGGGGCTCCTGTAGGACCATTGAAAAGTGGAACAGAATGGTTGGGGCGGAGCCATTGTAGCCACCCGTTGATTGGCAGAAAGTGATGACGACATTAGAAAGCGCCAATATAGCGCTTGTTTAAGCTAACTGGACCGTACCGTACCACTTCTTACTGTACCGGACCGCTCAGTGGAAACAAGCCTTAACTGTCGCTTAGTCATGAGTGTGATTGTGTGGCCCCACCTCCACCCAACAGTGGCTGGGATAGGCCCCAGCAACCCCATCACCCCTAAAAGGATTAAGGTAGTTTAAAAATGGATGAATGAAAGATTTAAAACAAAGGTAGTACAGCAGTGTAACGTTAGCACTCTCGCCTCACAGTGAGAAGATCCTGGTTCGAATCCCGGCTGGGTTCTTTCTTTGTGGACTTTCTGTTAGTACTCAGGTTTCCCCCCACAGTTCACAAACATGCGTCATGAGTTAACTGATATCCCTAAATGTTCCAGAGGTGTGAGTGTGGGTGGTGTTTTACTCTGCGACCAACTGGCAATCTGTCCAGAGTGTACCCCTCTTTTGACACTACAGTTGGTAGGATAGGCTCCAGCAACCCCATGAAGGATTAAGCACGTTTGGAAAATAAAGAAATTATTGTTTAAAACCAATGTGGGATTGCACAATGGCGTAGTGGTTAACACTCCTTCCTCATGGCTTGAATCCTAGCTGGGACCTTTCTGTGGGTTTTCTCCAGGAACTCCAGGTCCAAAACATCATAGGTTGGTTCTAAATCATCCCTACTGATTGCTTGTAGTTGTCTGTGATTGTTGTCTGGATTGGCGACGACATGTCCAGGGTGTAAACTGCACTCAAAAAATAGATACATGGATTTAAACAAAAAAGTATCATCAACCAGTCCCAGAAAACTAATTAGTTTCAATTTGAAAAAGATTGATTGACTAAATTTCAATAAATTATTTTTAAATAAGTGCTACGTTACACAGTTATGTTAAATTTAAATCGTGTATTTATTCAGAATTAACTAAACATTATTACGTTGAATTTATTAATCTTTATGTTGAATTTAGTTAACATTATTACGTTGAATTTATTAATCGTTTAGTTAAATTTAGTTAATATTATTTTTAATTCAGTAATCTTTATGTTGAATTTAGTTAACATAGTTAAAATTTCCATTGACATTTTGCCTAACAGTAGTTGGGATAGGCTCCAGCAACCCTAACCCCTACAGGGGTTTAAAAAAACGGGCCAATGGATGGATAGAACCACATTATTGTGTTTGTGGTCTATGGTTAGCATTTTGAGCTCAGTTTCAATCTTAAATGCAAAGAGAGATGACAATAATTTATCCTCAGTAGAATCATCACCATAACTAATGAAAGACGCTACAAGAGCGCGTAGAAAAAATATGTTTACGTTGTGAAATCTTAAGGTCCAGATTTACTTTAACACATACTGAAACCTGTCAGATTAATCTAACTTGATTTTGCTGAGCTTTAAACGTCAGAGTCAAATCTTAACCTTGATTATGGTTCCAGATGAAGTTTCCCTCCATTGTGCCCCCCTGTGAAAGTCAAGTGTAAACACCAGAGTTCTTGTTCTTTGTCAAACCAAAAACGCTCTATCTTAAAATCTGAACTGTGTGTGTTTAAGCCAGCCCCCGCGCTTTTCTTTTTTCTTTTTTTTTTCCTTGCATGCGATTGAGTGATTGGCATGCAGCACATGGAGGTTTTTCCAAAGTGCTCTGAGCAGAGAGTGGACTCCTGCTGCAGTTTCACTCTGCTGACTTAATGTAGCACTTTAGGCAGTCACCCATGCTGCCTTCCATGTCCCGATGCCTCCTGTGGTTCGTCTCTACAGCCCGCAGCCTGAAAGGAGCTGAGCCTGAAGCGTTAGCTGGTCGGGGAAAGTAATCAGCGTCCTGAAAAAATGTTGCTTGACATGAGAAAGCGGGCTTTTGTAATGAAAACCATCTTATCTGGAGCTGTTATCAGTGCATTATGGTTATCTGTGAGGAAGGTCGTTCATATTTAAGGTCATTTATTCTGACTGAGTATCAGATAAGACGCTAAAGAGACGGTTTACAAAAGTTGAAACGTCTTTTCTATTTGTCTGACATGCGTTTAGGTTTACAGCTGAAGTCCTTTAACTCTGCACATGGCGGCAATTTTCATGTTGGTTTTTGCTCTAATCCAAACGATTATTTAGAGATGACCTATCTATAAAGACCTACTCTGATGAAAATGGTGTTTAACATGTTCTTGTGGGATTTTTCTGAGGATGGTGGACATTATTAATAAAAATTAAGCTTAAAATTAAATTTCTAAACATTTCTTTATTAATATTAGGGCTGTGGATCGTTATGTTGGTGGCGACTTGATGGGATTCACAAATCAAGATCAATGAGTCACAAACTGAAACAGAATTCCAATCCGAATTCTTACCTTCTCCCTACCCCTCCATTTGTAAGGGGAATTTGTAGAGCTAGCGCAGTAAAAGAGCGATTTTGGCTCGTTTTCTACTGATCACAACATAGAAGGGGCCGCATGGTCTTACTTGAGCCTTTAAGAAATTTAATTTGCATCCATGATCTTCTTTTTTTTAAATAGTAAATATAAATTATGTCTATTTTTTTGGTACGAACTAAAGCAAAAATATAAAAAGAACCTAGCATCTCTCAAAATGGGATTTCTTTAACTAGTGGGAAAAGCTCAAATAACTGATTTTCAAAATAAAAGATGCTCTGTGCCAAATCTCAGTGCAGCTCTGGAAAGTATTGTTGTACAGCATAGGATAACGAGTGCTTTTAACTCATAAAAGATCAAACTTTTTACCAATTTTTGTTTTGTATATAGCAATATAGTATATATATAGTATATATATTTCTTCAGGTCAACAGGGATGTAAAAACCTACAAATTTTGTAATTTATTTAAAAAAAATATTATCTTATTGGCTTTAATTTTTTTTTTCCCTATTTGTCCTCAGCAGTCTTACACTGCTGGGTTTTGTTATTTTAGTTTGGGGTTGGACCTTGGTAGTCTTAGTTTGTGGGCTTTGTTTATTTGTTTTCTTTAGGTAGTTTTGGGATTCCGCGTTGTGCTGTGCTGCGGACGAGAAGCGCTTTTCTTTCATGTGGGTTTACTCTGCCCCTCAGAAGTTTATATTTAAAAATAAGTAACAACTTTTTGTTGTAGGATGACAATGACCTTGACCTGGTAGACGACTAGATCCACATGTCCTCATTTTCCTCGTCTGAGCTGAAATCTGGTTCAGAATTCCTCGACTGGATAGCTTCGGTATTGCTCGCCTTTTTTTTTTTTTGCAAAAGTAATGTTAGGCTGTTCAGTGTGTAAACAGACGGATGATGGGAAGTGGGGGTGGGCCAACAACTAAGGGGGAATTTTCTAACAAACTCCTGCTGTTCTGGAGAAACTACTTTAGCTAAATTCGGCATAATCATCAAAAGTTCATAAAAAATAATATATTTTTGGAATTTAGCAGAGAATCCCATTTGAAGTGTGATTTTAAGCTCTTTATGCTGTGTTTCTGGGAAAGCAGAGGGCGTCAAAGAACCGACCGAGACCGGTTGGAGTAAAGGGGCATGAAAGCCACCTCACTGTTTTTCCATTGAGTCCTTTTTTCAAACGTTTTCTTTTTTTTGGTCATTTCTTCTGTGGTCAATTTCTTCCCCACATGCACCTTTCACAGACTTCCCTCCTGTTTGGTCTTGCTGACCTTTCACTCCGCCTCTCTTTGGCGCCGCTGTTCGGCCTTCGTCACAGCGGTGTGGTCGCGGCGTGTGACATTCAGTGACAATTGAATGGTGTTTGTTATAGATTGGGACTGCGGCGTGTTTTTTTTGTTGATATCGTGGTGGTCTGTTAGCACAGATTTGCTGGTAATCAATATCACTCAGGCTTTCTTGGTTGGCTCTGTTTGCTCGTCCTGTTTAGTCACATTAGTGTCTGAACGACAACGCAGACCGGAATAAACAACCAGGATGTTTGAGTAGAGGAGGAAGGAACACGAAAGAACCGCAAAGTCTATTTTTGCATCCTATGGAAGTGTCATGGAATATTAGACTGTATATAAACTTCTTTAAGCCCATTTAACACTCAAGCACAGAGTTTTACTTCACTGTGACTGCTGGCAGCAAACTGCGGACGACCTTTTGAAGTTCTGCAAAAACATTCTCACATTTTCAAACAAAGTTCTTGAAGGTTTCCTTTACCTATCCTGATCTTTTCTAAGTCTAGTTTGTTCGAATCTGTCATTAAGAAAAAGGAAGATGTAAACGTTTTCTAATGCTACAGAACCACGCGTTCGAGTGACCACTTTGAATGGAAATTCTATGTAAAACCACCTTTATGCACGTTTTGGGCTTCTGTGTTCAAATCTCTCACATTGCAATGCACATTTCTAAGACCATTTTCAGGCTTTACGTACAAAATGTGGTACAACATGCACCCTTATATTGTTGCATTTAAATTCAGTCTTGATTTTGAATAATTGGTTCGGACTGTAAGCGTACTAGTAATAGTTTTATTATTATTTTTCTAACGATATAAAGTTTTTGATATATTTTTAATTCCATGAATGAGAACTGTTTTTAGGAGGGTAGTCTGTTCCTGAGTTTTATGGGAAAAAACACTAAATTAAAGCATAATTATTTTTCAAAATAGTCTTTGTGAAGCTTAAATGAGCACTAGATATTATTTGGTGAGCAACAGATACTATTTGGTGAGCCACAGATACTATTTGGTGAGCCCCAGATACTATTTGGTGAAAGACGGATACTATTTGGTGAAAAGCTGATACTATTTCGTGAGCCCTAAATACTATTTGATGAAAACAGATACTATTTGGTGAGCACCAGATACTATTTGGTGAGCCACAGATACTATTTGATGAGCACTAGATACTATTTGGTGAAAAACAGATACTATTTGGTGAAAAGCTGATACTATTTCGTGAGCCCTAAATACTATTTGGTGAAAACAGATACTATCTGGTAGGCACCAGATACTATTTGATGAGCACTAGATACTATTTGGTGAGCACCAGTTACTATCTGCTTTTTTTCTAAAACAAAAAAAAATATTTTCGGGTTATTATCTTGTGCTCACCAGACACTATTTGGTGAGCACCAGATACTATCTTGTGCGCACCAGATAGAAACCAGAATTTTTCTTTTTTTTTTTTTTAAAAAAAAAAAAAAAAAAAAAAAAAAAGATACTATTACTTTGATGTCCCTTTTGGGGTTTGTAGAATATGACTAAAATTAAAAGTCTTTAGTCAAATGACTAAAAAGAGTTCAAATTTAGCTAATTAATGAAATATTACTTTAATCATTATAAAAGCAGTTTGAACAAACATTTAATCAAAGCTTTCTTCTTATGTGTTAGGTGACTCGTGGTTAACTTGTGGATAAGACGAGGTGAGAAATGTCAAAGTCCTGAGGAAAACAAAGGGAGTGGACTGGAACAGAGACTAATTTCCACTGCAGCGCGGCTGACGGATGGAGTGAGGGGACCCTATTTTACCTCATCCATTTTTCATTCCTGGATCCTCCAAACTATTAGCTGCTTCCTCTTTGTTCTTCACCTCAGCCTCCACAACTTTCTCTGTCATGTCTCTGCTTTCTGCTGCTGTTCTGACTTTGTTCTTTCTGCGCTTATTTGTAAAATTACTGAAAGAAGAAAGAGTTCCATACATCAACACAGGCTCCAGCCCTGGCAGCATTTCAGAAGAGCTGATTTTCAAGATCTATGATCAGCCCACATCCTTCCAGCATGAAGGAAAATAGAAAAATGAGTTCAGATCTTACTATCCTGTAAATTTAGTGAATATGTCTCATGCACATCAGGCCAATTTTCACTTAAAAGTCTTTGTTAATTGGTAAATCCTTTTGTCTCAATGGATGAGTGCTTCCACCATTTTTGAGGTCCCTGATATTTGAGTTGTAAACTCTGTTGGAAGGTCTTTAGTCCTTTGACATCAGACCTTTAGCTCCAGGGTTGGCGTTTTTGAAATACTGCAACTTTTCAACCATTTACGCAATTAACATAATTTCAACAGGTTTTTAAGATGAGAAAAGCAGCTCCAGTGTTAAGTCAATGGTACTGGTGCAATCTAATGTCCTGCATAGCGATTTGAGTCAGTGTGATTTGTGCGATGTGACCACAGTTGAAACATCTGAACTTGGGTGAGGTCGCTGCAGATCATCAACCAATCTGGGACTCAGCTTTGGATAAAAGAGTAGACTACACTGAGCATTCTCTTCCTGAACTTCCTTCCATCCATCAATCCATTTTCTTAACCCACAGAGCACGGGTTGCTAAAGTCCATCCTGGGTACTATTGTGTGAACGCAGCTTAAGAATCAACCAACGGAACATGCCATGCAGACGTATTTCCTTCCACGTTTTATTGTTAATGGACATAAAATTTCCTTCCATCCATCCATTTTCTTCAGGTTGCCAGTCTGTCTTAGAGCAATTCACTTCCAGAACAGTGACTAAGATGTTTTTTTTCCTCTTTTTTTGGCTTTGATGCTGTTGAATCAATGACCCATGAACACGTTTGTTCTATTTCTTAAATGCTTGAGATTGGTGGTATGTTATATTGTATTGGTTTCTTAACACTAAAATGGTCATAGAGGCCACATTGACGATTTACTATTTCCTGCCTCATATACATTGATGAAAATCTCACTAAACACTGTGTGGCCTCCAACTACCTGGCGACCTGTTCAGGCTGTACCCCGCTTTGGCCCAACAGTGGCTGGGTTGCCTCCGGCAGCCCAGTGACCCAGAAAGGTATTCCGCAGGTTCTGAAGATGGATTGATGTTATTCTGCACCTGGTTGTCTGCAAACCTAAAGTCGTAGTGAAGAGGAGTCTTTGAGTGCAAGTGTTGGTGTCATCATTATCTCTTTCCTACTGCAGGAAAGTTTTCCTTTAATATGACACCGAGTTAAAACAAGAGCATGTTCCCTTTGTTTGAATACTGAAACAGTTCCCCGCTGTGTGTATATGCTGTTTGACTTATGTGATGATGAATCCCCCGTCTGCTGTGAAGATCTTTTCCCAGCTGCTTCAATGACGAGCGGAGTGTGTGGGTTCGTAGATATCTGTCACTCATCCTCCACCTTCCGCCGCTCCACTCCATCAGCGCGAATTAGACTTGACAAAGTCGAGCGCGATATTAATCAGATCACAGCGGGATTTTGCTGCTGTCAAAACTTTCTTCTCCCTTTCAACTGAAAGGAGAGTCTGTTGATCTAGTCTTAATGATATGATGACTCCGGACGTGGGTAAACTTTTTGACAAAAGGTGTCATAGTTTCCAGAGGATTCCTAAAGCAAACAATAAGGACTGTAAGGACCAGATTGATTTTTCAGTTCTTCTTCTTCACTGCGCCTTTCAGTGAAAATGTAACCCTCGCCACATATTCAAAAACTCACCAAAATCTGCATGTCCGTAGCACCCCATGAAAATAAAATAAACTAATGACATCACAGAGTGAAAAAACATCGGAAAATGAATGGGACCAAAATCTCAAATGAGGCCCAAAACCTCTAACTGATTTACAAAGACAGTTTTGAAATTATTATTGGATGGCCACATTACCTACAGCTTGTGTGACATTTGGTGATTTTCTCATTTTTGCACAATTGAAAGAAAATATTTTCTTGTAGTGACTAGCACAAAAATTTGCCCACGTGCCACTAGCTTAAGCCTAGTTCGATCAGCCAGCACCACAATCGTATGCGCACTCGTGTAGTGTTGATTGGTTTTGCTTGTGATTCTCTGTGACAGCTACAATGAAGTTCGGAGTGGCGTTTATACTTCTCAGTCGCGTCATGACTGGAGACAATTGCGTTGCTTGAAAACATGGACACCTTGCCAATACAGGTACACAATAGCCTCTTTGCACTGAGTGGTCCAGTTCGGTATTTTGAGGGATTCCATTGCCATTGTAGGTCCATAGAAAAATAGAACAGGACGGTTGGGGGGAGCCGCTGTTGCCACCCGTTGATTGGCAGAAAGTGATGATGTCATTATAAAGCACCAATATAGTGCTAAGCTAGCAATTCTATTTTCTTCTTCTCTGCGTTTTCCACGCATGCGCCATGAAAACAAAGTATAGAATCCCATCAATGGTTATGCGGCCAATGTGACCTGAACCAGCGCTTAAGTCTAGAACCACAACCAAAGTTTTGTCGACTTTTGACCTTGGGAAGTGGGAAT
>NC_050529.1:7742010-7751594 GCF_002922805.2 Oryzias melastigma
AACCCCATTACTAACCCTTTAAGTCTAGAACCACAACCGAAGTTTTGTTGACTTTTGACCTTGGGAAGTGGGAATTGAATCTTGGATTAAAAACAAATTTAAACTCCTCTTTGAGATTTCGATCACATAACTCCTGGATCATCATTAGGAAACTAAATGGAAAACAAACTGTTGGAATTGGAATTTGCATATTTTAAACGGCGTTTGAGTGGCGAGCTTGCAAAAGTGGTGTTCCCTTATACCGTGGACATCTTTCACTGTAATCTTGTGAAAATTGAAAACATGAATCGTTGGCTTAAGATGAACGAATCTCTGTTGCCAAGGAAATCCAAAAATATACTTTTGCAGATTGAACAAAAAGCTACATAGACCTCTTTGTCACCCAAAGGCGACCGAAAAATACTATGGTTGCTATGGAGATAAAACCAATAGAAAAGCCACCATTTTTAAGAAAATGTCATGTTTTTTTAATGAATTTACCACATGTGGCGCTCCAGCGTAGAGGAGTGAGTGAGGGGTGTGTAGCAGGGCTGTAAGGGCAATGGTGTGTAGTGCCTGTGGGCCATACAACCCCATTCACAGTCTTTTCCTTTCTCCTGACCTTCCTCATCACAGCTTTCCTTGCTGTACTTCTCTGCTTCCCTGCTTCCCACCAACATCTCCATCAATGTCCTCACTTGTTTTGACAGCCAACACCTTACACTCGTTCCGGCGTCGAGCTTCCTCTGGTGTCATCCGCTGCCTTTCCACCCGTCTCCACTCCGGCTTTGTGGAGCTGCCTGCTCTCCATGTCTGTACAAGCTGTGAGTGTCAGCTGTTATCCCACGAGTCCCCATCGCTGCTCTTGGCTTGTTGCTCCACTCCATCCATTTGGCTGTCTCCATTTACAGCTGTCTGGTGCAGCCCTCCCACCCACACTTTGTCCTCCGAAGCCCCCTTCTGATTAACTCTTGCCGCCAAAGTGCCGATCAGCCTGCTCCCGGTGCTGGAATACTTTATTGTCATGTTACTGTACGTAAAGCACTTTAGAGGAGCAGAATTGGTTCAAAATTGTTGCAAAGGTGGTTTATGAGACCCTCAAACTCATGAAAATTAGATTCAGAATGAGAACAAGCAGCTTGTGTTGCACACAAATTGTGGCTGTTGATGTAACTGTAGAACAAAAATAAGAAATTTCGTGAAATAGAGGATCTTCTATTACAGATGACACGATTAAAATAAATATATAAATAAATGACACGACGTGAGGAAGTGTTCTCTCTCCCCCAGAGAAGTGGGTCCTGCATCAAACGCTGCTCGGTACAAGGACGCTTTTCAGAGCTGGAAGAAAAAAATGTCAGATGTGCTGGCACAACAATAGATTGTTTTCGCTGCAGACGTTCGGGCCTGTCGCCGGATAAAAAGCATGGGCGGAATGAAAGCCTGTAACAAAAGGCTGACTTCTCTGTTTGTGTCCCGCTGACCCTCGACTCTGGCCTGTCGTGACAAACCCGAACCTTTAGGAACCTTTAAACTGAAGCCTGTAGGACCCTGCATTTATGGTCGTGACAGGTAGATATGTCGGCATTCTCTGGTTTACCTTCAACATACTTTTTTCTTTTAACCGATTTTGTGTAACCAAGTCAAAGGTTTTCAGTCGTCCAGGTGTGTGGTTCTTAGTCATGTCAACTGGACTTTTTCTTTTGTAGATTTGAAACCATTTGTTCCTTATTCAGAGCTTCTACAGCAGCAGAAAATAACACAGTTTTGGAACTATCATAACTCATTTACGTCAATAATGTAATTCCAACGCAGAGAAAAATTGTCATGTACGGTGGTCGACACGGCTCACAAAAATACAAAAGAACACACAACGACAAAAGCGGAAGCAAAACGACAAAGGCCAACAACAATAAAAGCCGTCAACACGACGACAGAAATAAAAAAAACAAAAAACAATATTAAGAGGAACCAGTCAACTCAACAATAACCACTATGTGGTTTATTGCTCATCTTAATTTTCAGTTCTGAACTTTAATAAAAAAAAACATACATCCATCTTAAAGAGTTGTTTAATCTTTTTTTGAATCACATGGTTGCTGGAGCCTATCCTCATCACTGTCAGGCAAAGGCGGTGAACGTCCGGCAGTTTGTTGGTTCATCACAGGATTTACTTACTTTTAATTGTAACTGTTCATCCATTCTCCAAACCTGTTTAATCTCTTTCCAGGTCACAGGGTTGCTGGAGCCTATCCCAGACACTATTGGGCTGGGGGGCAGACAGCATTTGAGTTCATTGCAGGATGTTCTTACTACCAAAAAAAATAAAAACTATTCTTAGCGAAATGTTGGTTTATGAATATTGTAACAGTAGAAGCGTAATAATTCATTTTAACAATGATTCATAACATAATTTGTGTTTGATTGCCGACTCCATTCATTTTGATTTTGGTTCATTTTGAACAATCTGATTCGATGACCTTAAATATAATATAAATCGATTCATCGATTAGGCCAATTAATCATTACACACCTACATCATTGTATCTTTGTAAATAGAAATTGGGCTTTAAGACCTACTCTAATAAAAATAAGCTTTTTGTGTTTTAACATGTCATTGTAGCATTTTTCTCATAGTACATGACCTATTTAAAATAATTTACGATTAAAACTGCATTTATCTTTTTAAACTGGATGCTAGAAAATGCTCACACAGCTACTGAAATGGGCGTATCCAAGTCTTGCTCACACTTAGGTGTGTGAAACTTGTTGAAACATGTCGATTCTGGCTCTAAACTGTATGAACGGATTGATCTAGTATTGATCATCGTTATGTTTGCGCCGCTAATGTTAGCTTGAGGTTATAAGCTAGTACCTGAGCGCACAAACACTTTCAGCGACGGGAAGGGGGGGCGGGTTTCTCTGCACTAACAGTCCCGCCCACAATCCAGTATTCTAATGAGCTACTGCAGCTGTACATAAATTACATTTTTTGATTTCGGCTAAAAAGTTCATAATCAAAATGAAAAGATCACAATTTTACGATAGAAAAACTTGTTTGATTGGTTATGTAATATGTCTATTTTATGCATGATTGCTTGAAATAAACCACTTCTTTCATTCAAAATGATATGGTTGGAGTGGGACTTTGGAGAAGTTGAGCCTTTTAATTTACATGGAATTGAAATTCTTAGAACTAGCTAAATTTCAGGCTTGTTTGATTTACTTAAATTTGATTGTCTTCGAGTCATACCTGTCACAAATTGGCTGCCCAAAAATGCCTTTTTTGACCAAAACTCAGCTAAATTTGCACATATAGTGAAAGAACACAATCATACTAACAGAAATGTATCACAAACATCTCTCCCATGTAGGGAGAGAAATAGATGGTGGCTGTTTCCGTGAATGGCAGCATTTTCTGTTCCTCGCAGACGTGGATCTTTCAGGCTTAGGTCTCCTGTGTGTTTGATAAATATGTGGATTTGTTCAGGTGAGTCTTTCTCTTTCTGTGTCAACACACTGTTTTCCTGCTCTGTGTTACTCATCAGCAGGAGTTGCTGGTATTCGTTAGAACAGCAGAATCCTGGCTGTCACTTTTTATGGTTTGCTGCTTTTCTGACAAACATCTCTGTAACTAAACAAGTGTTTTATATCAAGAGATATTTTTAGGAGGAGATGGAGTTTGTTTTTTAGTGTCTTTCCGCCTTTTTAGAAGCACAAGTCACATTTTTGGGGGTTTAAATAACCCAGTGCTGACCTCAAAGGAACAAAAACATACGATTTAAACTGTTTTTACAGACTAATTGAAGCATATTGTTTATTAAAAAATTCACAAACGTTGGATTTTACACAAAATACATAACACGGATTGACAAATTAAAGATCTGTGGGAGTTTGTCACAAAGTGAACATCATAGACCTAATTTACCCAGCATGCACAGGGACGGATGGTAGACCTGTTTGTCCTTTAACTGCAAGCTTCATTTACGGTTGCAGATGTTGCTGGATGAACATTATCCCGCCTAAAGCTGCACAAGTCCCCCAAAATGAACATAAAAACAAGAAAATGAGCAATGCTGCCCACCACCGTTTTATTTTAAAACTTGTAAAGCACATTTAAAAGCCATTACGCAGCGTCAGATGTTCCTAAACTGTTTAAAATTGGTTTGAGACATATGGCAGCTGATGCCCAGGAAGTGGAATGGATTGCAGAATAACCTTAAGGTCGATCTCTGGCTCTTTTTTTTATGTCAGGCTGTCCTTGGGTAAGATATTAAACCACTCAAATGATACTCATGTACTTGTCGGCAAAACGAAATGTATGAACTTGAAAAGGGCTGCATGAGCATGTGGTAATGGGTCAAGGCTGCACTGGAAAATAAGAAATGGGCAACAAAAACTATCATTTAATTCAAAAACTGAGAAAAGAACTAGTTACATTTTTTGTCAGATGTTGGTGAGATTCTTTAATGGTTTCAATTAGTTTCATTGAAAGAGGATTTAAAATGGTTGAAAGAGGTGAGCATGACGCAAAGAGAAAATTTTACATTTGGGTTTTTTTTGGGTGTTTTTTCTTTTTAAGCTGTTTTGAAAATCATCTCTGGCTGTAAGAGCTAGAAATTCATCTTTTTTTCCTTTTTTAAAGACATAAAAAGTACTGAAGTGTTGCCCATTTTCAATGGAAATATGAGGGAGGAAATTCCCTAAAGGTTTAGGCCTTAAAAGACTTGACAAATGTAGCTTTAAAAACAAAAAAACATGAAGAAAATATCAGGACTGACTAGTGCTTAACTACATAAACTAAAGTCTTACGGCACAAAATAGGAAGGAGATCCAAGTGGTATGGTCACATGTACCCGTAAGGGTCCTAAAGACCCATTAGCTCTCATACAACTGTGTGAAATTTATTCTCTGCAACTGAATCATCCCCTTGGGGAGTGGTGAGCTGCAGACACAGCTGCACGCCAAACCCCCTAATCCCTAGTACTCCATGCTGGTGTAAAATTAATAGTTGTGTCATTCTCAAAACTTCTGGCCATGACTGTATTGTCCTTACCGGCTTGTTTCCCAGCTACTTCGGGGTGAAGGCAGGGCACACCCTAAATTAGGGCCGCCCAGTCCTTGTCCTCAAGATCTACCACCTTGGCTGTTTTCCAGCTCTCCTACTATTTCTTGCTGCTTGTTACCTGGATCAAGGGTGCTCAATCAATCAGAACACCTGAGTCAGCAAATCAGAAGAAAGCATCAAAGAGAGAACTGTAAAGCAGGCAGGGTAGGATATCTCAAGGACCAGGATTTGGCAGCTCTGCCCTAGATGGTTTGGTAGTCCATTTCAGGGCAGTTTTTAGCCCTTAAGACATGAGCTAATATTTAGGCTTACCCCCTAAACACGTTGTCACAGGCCTCCAGTTAAGGAGAATTAATTACAGAGGTAAAATAACCCAAAATGTGAAGTCCAACCATGTGGACTCCAGGTCCTAAGAGGTTAAATCCCACATAAAAAATAGTTTTGTATTGCTCCATTTGGCTTAAACAATGCCAGAAATGCCAGGTCAAATGGCAAATGCCACAAATGCCAGGTCATTTCTAAGAGTCACATCTTCAAATATCAACTCATGCATTAATCTTCTCTGGGTTTACCTAATCATACTTATTTTACTGTGGAAAAGAACATGTTGTGGAATTGATCCTATTGGATCTTGTCAGTCATTTCTAATCAAATATATTTGTTTAGTTTCTATGTGTTAGCTTCCACGTTCAAAACTCTTGCCTTTCACTAGGTCAATTTCAAGTTGGTTTTCGTACAAAACATACAGTTGAAAGTTAAACTAGTTGAACTTTGACCAATAAGGGATGGCCTCACAATCCCTTTAAGCTGTAGCCGCTCATCCCTATAAATTTCTATGGACCCGGACAACCAAAAAACCTACAGCACCCATACTGGTCAACCTCCTGTACAGGTGCATTTGAAATCATTGACCATATTTGAGTCACTTTAAAGACATAGGCCCAAAAAAGACTATTTCAAGCATAAGTGATTTCTAGGAACCAGTTTTCTACTTGTCTGTGCAAAGTATTTATAGACTTGAAGAGTATTCTTGGAGGAAGATGTCTGGATTTTAGTTAAAATTTAGGGATGCCGACTTGTGTAACCATCAAGTGTTTGTTTTTCAGATGGATGGAAGTACTTGTGCAGCTTCATAGAGACTTGGGTGAGTCAAAGTCAAGCTTCACACCTTTTTTTACCTCTTTTCTTCAGGCGGTGAAAGAGCAAAAATGTAAAATCCACACGCCTTTGCAGAATTAAATGTTCTCATTGTCTTAAGGCTCAACAGTTTAAAAAGAAAACGGCAACGGCAAGCATTTCCCCGAGCCTCATTTTGGCTGAGAGGCAGTAAAAAACATGAAAGAGCGTGACCTTTTCCCAATGTTTTCATTTTTTTCCTCCACACAGCGTCTTTCTGGAACGCGGCGCGCTTCAACAGATGGTTTGGAAGCCCGTCTGTGGCGTTCCTGACTTTGACATCAAAGTCTCATCTGACGATCAGGAAAGCTGTGACAGTTATTGGCACACCTGATGGCGGACCTGCCATCAGTTGGACCGCGTTCAGGGCGGCGGACAGTTGGATGGGGAAAGCTGCTAAATGATGCAGCAAATCTCGGAATGTACTTGCGGCAGCCGTGAATGCAAAGGAACCGAGAACTTTCAAACTTGACAGTAATCAGCTCAAATCCTAAAATACGCGCCTTCCTTTTGTCTGTCAGAGTAAAGACCAATTAGACTAATGGTTGAAGAAGATGTCGCTTAGATGCAGCTGATAGATCTTGATTGTGAGACCTCTTTATTTTCATTTTTGTCGTCTCTGACTGCACTGTTGTGCTGCATTTCATAACCACTGTGTCACTGCTCTGAGACATGGTGATACTCACATAAAGACTAAGCAACAAAGGCATCTTAAAGAGTCTTGTAAAGGTACAGGAGTTATTGTGAGCTGTTGATCTTTTTTCAATAGATTTGCCGTGATTATGCAAACCATAACCATCATCTTAAAACAAATATTTTCTCCTAATAAAACACATTGTTTCCCTATAAACTGGACAAAAGACGCATCAATGTGAGCAGTCGTGTACAAGCTGTTCTTTTGGATCTATAGATACACCCTTATGTACAAAGGCTCTGCATTTTACTGTACTGTGCCACACAGAGCACACATTTTTCTCAGGAAGTGCAATGCGGCAGCACCCTAATGACACAAGCCACTTCAGACCCCCATCCTGCTGAGACGCCTCCAGCTCGCAGAGCGCCAGCACCACCAAGTGGACAGGCAGGCTACTGCAGGGCCGGAGACACAGCGGCTGCCTGATGAAGTGTGACAGGGTCATTTAATCTCCTGTAAAAACACAAACGGGGACTCGCGCACACTCATTTGATTTGTGACATTTATAAACAGCCGTTCTGATGAGATTTAAAGCAGCCGAGGATGTAGAGCCAGAGGGAGAAACTCGGTTTAGAAAGATTGCATCCTGACACGCGATACCATGTTAGCCACTCACCAATTTGCCTTTTGTTTGGTCATTTTTTCAATTCATCTTTAACTTCCGAGATTCATTATCTTTAATGGGTTTTCTTAAAAAACATATTCACACCCACTGTTTACCTCATAGGGCATTTGGGTCAATTAGACAACAATGTTATGCTGTGTTGACCCAAATCTCCTTTGATGTCAATGATAATGAGGCATTTGTGTTAAACTGACCCCATAAATGCTTTTCTTCACTTCAAGTACCTTTCAATAATGAAATAAGCTGCACGAAAGAAAAAAAACATAGGATTTAGATTATATTCAATGAAAATGACTCAAAAAAAAAGGTTAGATTGAATTAGTTTTGCAGAGTTCTTTGCCTCAGTTGACATGTGGGTCAATTTGACCCAGACTCCACACATGAGTGACCAAATCTTTGTTCAGTGTTTTTGGTCAAATTCCTCCAAACATCCTGTGGGAAAACTTGTTTGTGTTGCTTTTGGGTCAAATTGACCCCCCCCCATCCTTCTGGACCCCCATGTGTTTATGAAACCAGTGCAAAAGAAAATAAAAAAAAACCTGACACACTAGAATCTGAGCTAATCTTTAGAAAGACATAATAACTAAAAAGAGTATGATTTCAAAACAACTTTGCAGAACTATTTCTCATATAGGATCCATGGGTCAATTTGGCCCGACCTTTTCCCCCTTCTTTTTGCAACTTTGAGATTTTTGGCTCTTTTATGTTGTTTACCTCAAGGTTAATTTTTTTCATGTTCATGTTTATTGGTTTAGTTTGCTATTTGTACAGTCAACACAATATAAACATCCAATAAAAAAGTAATAGGTAGAAGCTAATGAAGCTATTCGATGCCTTGAAAACTAAGCAATGACCATCCTGATCAGCGTGACAAAGAAATAGATAGAATCAAATAAACACTTTGTACAAACAGATAAAAGTAAATAAATCTTACATAAGTGTATTGTAATCATTTACACAATTACGTTTTATTTTATTTTTTTTAATTGCAAAAGTTTCCTAAACAACAGACAATTTACATGTTAAGTTGCTTGAAATTAAACTAATGCTATGTTTGAGTTTTCTTAATTTTTAAATTTTTTCCTTGGGGATCTGAATAAAAAGGGATTTATCTGTGACACTCCTGCATGACTAGAAGATCCCAACCAAACCATGTTGTTCTTATAAGAACTCCTTCACAAATCCCAGTGTTGAGTCTGATTCCTGACTTGGCTCGGTTCTTTTTTTTCGACTCACCTCATAAAGTTGGCAGACATACAATAGAAGAAGAGAGTGCTTGGATCAATAGTGTTGAAGCTGCTGCTCTTTGGAGGTTGACTCTTCTATTAAAATGAGACTGCCGAGTAAGGATTAAAATAAGAAAAAAGAACTATTATTTCAAAGAGGAGCTCTTTGCACCTTCGCGTGTGAAAACTGTTTCAGTTCTTAGGTTTTTTTTGCTATTTTTAATGTAGCACAATTCCACACATGGTCATTTCTGCTTTTAGTTGTCATAGATGTTATTTCTTTGTTAAGTGTATGGCTTAAAGATTTCAAGACAGGGAAAGCAAAGTAAGTTATGTTTATAAGACCCTTTGATCCCGTCTGCCCTCTATCAATACTGTCACAGGTGGTGTCCCACAGGGATCTAGATTTGGACCTGTAATGTTTTTATGAATCTCTTTGTGGAAACCCTAATTTCTCTATTAGGTCCAATAATCTACGAGACTATCTCTGAGACGGGAAAGCCTCCACCCATCCATCTATCCACCCAACAAACCGTCCACTTATCCATCCATCCATCCATACATCTATCCACCCAACAGACCATCCACTTATCCATCCATCCATCCATCTATCCACCCAACAGACCACTTATCCATCCATCCATCCATCCACGTATCCATCTATCCACCTATCAATGGATCCATCCATCTATCCATGCCTCCCTCCATCCATCCCTTCATCCATCCATCCATCCATCCATCCATCCATCCACCCACCCATTCATTCATCCAACCATCCATCCATTCATCCTCCCTCCGACCCGTCCGTCTGTCCGT
>NC_050529.1:7751648-7840629 GCF_002922805.2 Oryzias melastigma
CCATCCATCCATACATCTATCCACCCAACAGACCATCCACTTATCCATCCATCCATCCATCCATCCATCCATCCATCCATCTATCCACCCAACAGACCACTTATCCATCCATCCATCCATCCATCCATGTCTCCATCTATCCACCTATCAATGGATCCATCCATCTATCCATGCCTCCCTCCATCCATCCCTTCATCCATCCATCCATCCATCCACCCACCCATTCATTCATCCAACCATCCATCCATTCATCCTCCCTCCCACCCGTCCGTCTGTCCGTCCTTCCATCTGTCCATCCGTCCATCCATCTATCCATCCATTCACCCACCTATCCATCTATCCATCCATCCACCCATCTGTCCGTCCGTCCGTCCATCCATCTATCCATCCATACATCCATCCAACCATCTATCCATCCACACATCCATCCATCCATTCATTCACCCATCTGTCCGTCCATCCATCCATCCATCCATCCATCCATCCATCCATCCATCCATCCATCCATCCAACCATCTATCCACCCACACATCCATCCAACTATCTATCCACCCACTCATCCATCCATACACCCACACATCCACCCACCCACACATCCATACATACATCCATCCATCCATCCATCCACCCACACATCCATCCATCCATCCATCAATCCATCCATCCACCCACACATCCATACATACATCCATCCATTCATCCTCCCACCCATCTGTCTGTCTGTCCCTCCATCCATCAATCCATGTGCTACCGCTTGTTTAGTGTACAGGTCACAGGAGCAGTACTAACACCTTCTCCTGGACTTCTTAGCTCCGCCACTAGTGACCCCTGTGGTCGAACATGTCTGTATTTCTAACCAGGAAGCCTTCTAGGTATCAATATCTCTACATTTACATCACCTAAAACAGCTTTTCTGGTAATGAGAGGAGTGTGTCTAATTGTATAAGCCCCATTGTTTTGTGCAAAGGTCTCAATTTCCAGGCTTAAAGAGCTGATATCCTACATGTTTTCCAACCAATTTGCCATTTAAGCTCCCGTACTAGCTAAAAAACACCTAATCCAGGTAATCTGGTGAGGCAGGCTTTCTTAAAAAATAGCTGGATGCTGGCCTTCATGGAGACCTGGAGTCTAAGACCTGGGCAACTACACTCGGTTAGGTCTTACAAGGCAAACTTTATTCTTTGTTAGCATTTCACTCCAGAGTGAGGCCTAAAGTTGTGGAAAAACCTGTTGGTTGCACCTTCACCCTAAGAGTCAGGTTTGGCTCAGTACAAACAAACTACATGTGATTTTATCACAGAGGTTCTGAATCACTTAGTGTTCTGATCTGCATCTACTAGAAAAAGTAAATAACTTGCATGATTTTAAATCTTTTATTTATTAAATTCTATTCTTAGCCTATAGTTTTTCAATAATTGATTTACCCTGTTAGGAGTCGTGGAGCTGTTTTCTTATTAAGAGCCCCACACTTCCAGAGTGACCTCCTTTCGTCTCTAATAATTTCACAGAGCAGGACCTATGCAATGGGTGCAACCTCAGTTAAAATTAATTGTTGCTTATTCCTCTTCTCTACATCTGTTTAAAAGTCCAATGATTAAACAGTTTTTTTAAGTTGGATTTTGTTGACTGTAAAAATGTGCAAAATGCTCAATAAAACAAGCTGAAGCAGTTTTTCCAGGGCTGCAGAAACACACGTGTGATCTCCTGAAAATGCTGTACTCTGGCTTCATTATCAGTGGAGCTTCTCGTACAGCAGGGGAGAACAACACGGGGAGCTGACAGCTCGGGTCAGGAAGGTTGAAAAGATTTTGGCTGTGACTGAGCGCGGGTCATTTGAGGCAGGCTGTGACCGCGTTCGAGTCTGTGATTCCGTGCTCATTATGAGCTCTGCCTGAGAGCGCGCATTCACTCACATGTTTGTTTCCAAGCGCAGTTCGACCCTCGGCGGCTCAACCAAACCAGTGTCTGTGGGAGAAAAAAATCGTAATAAGCAAAGTAAACCATCCGAGGTCGGCTCCACTTCCCTGGAAGGACCCTGAGCTCATTGTGCTCCAGCCAGAGGCTTATTACTGCCTAATACAGCGTGTGCGAGTGTCTGTGTGTGTTGTTTGTGCTCATATTGAAATATTGGATTGCCATTAGAGCTGCTCCCTCAAGCTGAGCTTCTCTATTCTATTGACCACTTGTAAACTGGACAACTGTGTTCTTCTCCTTCTTCACTCATCTACACCCCGTCTCTTCTCCTTTGATGAAGTGGCGCTGTAAATCTTCCTCCTGATCGCCTCTAAACAGCTCATCTGTCTCCCTTATTGGTCGCTTCCATCTCTCTCCTCTCCGCTCCTGCTTGGCTCGGAAGCCTGTTTCACTTATTTCTGAGATCACTGACTCAAAGCTTCTATTTTTTTTTCTCTTTTTTGTTCGGAAGGGTTACAATAAAGTTGATTCAAATTTCAATACCAAATTATTATTTAACCCCGTAGTACACAGGGGGTCAAATTTGATGGCTGTGTGTATTTTTTTAATTTAACGGATGGACGGTTAGTTGTAAATAGGTAGATATACTCTGTTGACCCTGGCGGGAAATTGCTTAAATACATTTGGGTACGTTTGTTCATATTTAAGTCATAGCTTGTCATCATCTGTTGGACTTGACAAATTCATCTCCACCTTTTTATGCCTCCCTTACCTTTATCGTTGTACTCCAAGACTAATTTAAATAATATTTTTTTTAATGTTTTTGCTTTGCACATGTGAGCTCTCTGTACATGCCTGTATTTAAAGTGGTGTCCCACAGGGCTCTAGATTTGGACCCATTTTGTTTTCTTTGTAAATTCTCCAGAGACGGCGCCCAGTTTTATCTACATCTTAGGAGTGAAAATTTACATGTCTGTACACAACTTATGAAAACAGATATGCTGTATTTTATCCTAAAATTTGACTTTTAAATATGTTTGACTTTTTTTGGGTGTTTTAAGCTTTTTCAAACTGAGGTAATTTGCTTATTTGTTGTTGTTTTATTTTTTCAAAAAGTCATAAAAAAATTATTCTGATTCATTGAGCAACTTTTCACCTCTTGTAAACTATTGCAAGAACTGACTACAGTAATCCTAGTGATGTTGCAAACTAATCTATGCTATAAACTTTGTGGCTATAACAGTATGATCCAGATGCAAAAAATATACATTTTTTATATTCAAAATGGTTTTAAGTTTCCTGCGATGGTTGTACCATGCCATTTATCAACAATGGCTGGGATGGGGTCCAGTAACCCAGACGTAATGCATCAGAATGGATGGTTTTCAGTAAAATTATTGTATCTAGTCTTTTTTGTACTCTCCATTTGTTTTAGCTCAAATTTACCTTAAAAATATATATATAGTTTATCCTTTATTTTCAATACCAATTCTTTAAAAATAATAAGAATAATAATTATGAACTGGTATTACTGTATTTTTTAAAGAAACTGAAAAAGCTTCCACTGTAACCTCACAGTTCTTTTCATCTATCAGACTACAAAAACTGAAACAAAAAAAGTGGAAAGACCCATGTTTCAAGAAAAAGTCGGGTTTATGTCTCACCAAAAAAAAAAACTTATAACAATCTCTAACTGTAAAATAATCATAGTTTAATCAAATCTGACTTCGTGACTAGAGGGTTTTTTTTCTTAAAATAAGGATTCTAGATCATTTTCTTAACATTGGCAGATCTATTGCTTATTTAAAGATTTTTTAAATGCATTTTTACTTGTTTCTAGAATGCATGATTTTGCAGTTGACACTCGGACCTTCATGCTTCTTCTTTCCAGAGCAAATCCACATTCACATCCACCTCTCAGTGGGGCAGCGGTGGGGTGGTCGACTCCCGATCGGAGGATTGCGGTTTTGCCTTGCTTGCCCATATGTCGAAGTGTCCTTGGGCAAGTCACTGAACCTCACATTGGTGGAAGGTTGACCTCCTCTCAGCCTCAGATCTGTTTACACAGTGTTTTCTTTTAAAAACAGCTAAAAACACATCTTTTTAAAATGACTTTTTCTTAATTCTGTGTTTTATTTGTGTTTTATTCTGTGTTTTACTGTGAAGCACTTTGTGATTTTTATCTTGAAAGGTGCTATGTAAAAATATTATTATTGTTAAATATGGAGACAAATGTAAAAACTAGATAGATTTAGGATCTGTATCTTGATGACAAAATTGTATTTCCTCACCAAGCCACCTTCAATGTAGAAATTTGTGGGCGACAACGAGGTTTAGTTTACTTAAAAAATGAACAACCTAATTACACTATTTTTGTAAATAATTGTTTTCTATCTGAGTGACTTGGTTGGTGTTTTTTTTTTCTTAAATGTCCTCTATTAAAAAAAAATGGAGGGGGGAACTAAAAAGGGTGGGTTCATGTTTCTGGCAAGTTCCGCCATTCGCATTTCCGGTGCCGCCAAGAGGCTGCCCCTATGGACCAACCGTTTCCATAGCGACGAGCACACAGAGCGGCAGGTTTGAGCGAGAGGACTTAATTTAACCTAATAAAAACGAGTGTTTGCGTTTAAAGTGACTTCGTATTTGGTCAAAAGTTTTTTTTTATTATTATGGTTGAGTGACCTGTAAAAAGTGGTGCGCTTTATATTTTTACTGGGAGTAAAAGAAAGAAAGTAAGAAATAAGAACCCCGGTCAGGGTAAGTTCGAGAAAATGTGACGCACTTAATATTAGCTAATTAAAACTTCATCATTCATTAAAAATAAAAGATGATTGAATGTCATATTACCCGTTAGATACCGTCTTTGTCGCGGACTAATAACAAAATGGACGAAGAAGACATTAAAACAGTCCGGCAGGTAAAAACCTGTATAATTTTAGCTAACTTTTTGTCATTCCTACCTGCGCACGCGCTCACTGTCTTGTCCCCGTTTCCTCCCCAATGGTGACAGTTGTTGATAAACTGCGTCTGCATGTCGGATCTAACGGAGGATCAGTGGGTGGAGGAGAAGGTTCTGGTTCTGGACAGGTTTGCTGTGGACCCCTCCATCCCTGCTGTGGTGATCTATATGGACAGTTCATCCGAACTGCAGGTGGACTACAACCCGCCGTCACTGGTATGGAGTTTTAATGATCTCATTGTTACTACTTTATTTCACTTATAGCGTCTACATTTGCTCATTCACTTAGTGGTTATTATTAATTTTCACTTAAAAAAAATAAAAACCAATTAGCTAATTAAATGTCCTAAAATATGTAAGAACTTTTAAAAAATGAATCATATTTTTATTTCGACCCACATGTAAGTGCTTTCACAATAAAACAATCTATTTCAAAATAAAAGCACTTACAGTTAATCTTTTGAGTCTAAATAAAATTGCTTACATAAAAAAAATTACAAAAGAGACCTAAAAACTAATAAACATTCTGAGGGAAAAACTGCATGTTAAAAAAGAAAAGAAAGTGAAAATTCAAAGAATAAACTAATCAAAAACATTGGAAAAAAGGGTAAATAATACGATTGAGTTTTATTTAAAAAAAAACAACTTCAAACTGAGAATGAAAATATTTTAAATTATAAGCAACTGTTTTACTTATTTACAAAAATGCAATGATTAACTTATTTTATCACTTGTTACTTAATTTAATTAACATAAACATGAAAACTTTAAATACATTTTATAAATGTATTTGGATTTTCTTTATGAATTAACCTTTGACCCAGTTTTACTGTTCAGTGCTTTCAGTATAAATTTCAAAATAAAACCATACACATCTTAGTAGTCTAAAACAAATCATTTAAATCAAGTAAAATCCAATAAAAAGCAAAAAATTTGAAACTTTTATAAGAGAACAATAAACTAGTGAGTTGAAGGATACACTGCATCTTAAACTAGTAAATAGTTAAAACGATGTTTTTATAAAAATAAAAATATTAAACTATTAAAAACTTCATTACAAGTCAGTAAAAGTGATTTTCATAAATTTAATGACACAAAAAATTAAATCATGTAGTTGATTTTATATAATAAAATGATTATTCTTTAGAATGAACATAACTTTATTTAAAAGCAATTATCATTGGAAATATCACAAAAAAGCAACAAGTAGTTCATTTTGTTATTGGTTCATTCATTTAATGAACACAAGAACAAAAAATGTTATTGTTTTTTAAATTTAATCAGAATTCCTTTACAAAGCGATTCACTTTTAAGTACTTTCACAATAAAATAATCCATTTCAGAATAAAACCACACACATTTAATCTTATTAGTCTAAGAAACTCTATGCATCAAGTAAAACTGAATATAAAACAATTAGGATAAAAATTGATTTAAGTTAAAACTTTAGAGCTTTTTCTTGAGATCTCTGCTGTAGATGAAGCTCTCAGATCCTCAGGGAGATTTGGATCCATTCATACACACTGTCTTTTTAATGTATTTTATTTGATTTTATGATAAGCGCTTTGAGCTTCTTGTGAATGAAAGGCGCTATATAAATGAATAAAGTTTGATTTTTTCCCCCCTAAACACTGCATCCAAATATTCTTTCCCACAGGAGTTAAAGGAGGTTTGCTATTTTATCCGCACGCCAGGAGCCATAATCACTGAAGACACTTTCAACTCCGCCGTCCAGTGTTGTAAAAGGAGGAGCAACCTGGTCCAGGGGCTGCTGAACGACTTGTGTTTGCACGGCCACTCGCTTCACCTCAGCGCCTTCAGAGACCAGGCCATCCAGGACAGCTACATGAAGAGCGTGCACGAGGTCACTGCAGCCGTCACAGGTGAGAGCTCATTCCACAACCACACAGCCTTTGATAAGACTCCTCCCTTAAAATACCTGTGTTCCTCATTGCTTTTGTTTTCATTTAATACAGTCATCGATATTGTCAAACATGTTGAATTTTACACAATATTTTGAGTTTACGCAAAAGCAGTTTTTAAAATAATATTTTATTTACACTTATTTACATCTAGAGATATTCATTATAGATTTGATTGACGTGTATTTATAGAAGTCTGTTGACTGCCATCTAGATCTCTAGCACACGACTTTCCCACAGAGTCAACAAGGAGGGTTAGGTTTAGTAATAAATAATGATTTAATAGCATAAATAACAAATTAGAAGGTGCTTGTTTTTTGTCTCAAACTTTTAACAAACATCAGAGAACAGTATTTGTAAAGAGGGATACAACAAGATCTGCAGCGCTAAAGAGCGATCTTATGGTGTCTAAAAACACGATCACTTTGGTGAAAGTGACTGTTCAAAGTATTCTTGATCATGTGACAGAGCACAGGTCTGAGGGGTTAACAAAGTGGATTTGTTTTGATTGTGTCAGTGGTCCATTGCAATTCACTTTGTATTTAGTATTTTGTAGTCACTTGGTTTTGGTTGTTCTCAGTGTTTCATTTGTTAACTTCCTGAATCATTAAGGGCACTTCCTGTTCCAGGAAGTCTTGTGGACACACCTGCTGTCTTTTGACAGGCCTGTTATAAATTCCAAAGGTTTTCTTATTCTTTTTTTTTTTGTTTGTTTAGAAATTGTTATTAAATTGGAGGCAATTTTCATGTATTTATGTTAAATTTGTTGCAAATAAAATGGATGAGGATGTTTTTGTTTCTTATGAAACGTATTATATTTTGATTAGTAATTAGTTTAGTTTGGTGAAGGGGTGGAGCTAACGATCTACAAAAGAGGACCTCTTTTCAAATGGACGCCTGCTTTTTGTTGTATGACTTTCACATCATGCTATTTTACACTGCTCACAATATGTTCAGAATTTTTCTTTTATTCTCACTTTTGACATTTGCAAATTAGAAATAAATAAAAAAAATGTACAAGACTGATAAATATAAGAATAAATCCACACTTTCAAAATAATGTTCTCAGCTCTCTCCAATTTCCTCCTGCAGTCCAATAAACATCGTTCATAAGTTAATTGGTTAATTGCATATAATTTTGTAGCCCTGCACCAGTCCAGTGAGCTATTTTGAGTAGTAGCAAGGATAGGCTCCAGCAACCCTGAAAAGGATGGAGGATGGATGGATTTTCAAAATAGTAACAGATGATATCACCTCATCCAGATGACTTTCATAAGAGGTCAGGGGAGACGGTTCTCTACATCCCAGTGGAAGGCCTGGCGTGTTCTCCAAAGGAGGCGGACGGGAAGAAAAAGCTCGTGCAGAGAATGGAGAGTAAGTTTGTTTTCTGCTTGATTGTTGATTTTTTTTGAAAGTTGAATCCAAATGTATATTTGTGATTTCTTAAAAGTTTTTTTTTTCTTCAATACTAGTCCATCTAATGACTCATCTCACCCTTATTTTCTCCATTTTCTTTGCTCTCGTGTCTGTCTCTTCTTCTCGGCTGCAGTGGTCATGACGCGCTGGATCGATCAGATCCGGGAGGCCCTGAACGACCAGGACACGGCGGAGAGGAGGGACGAGTGCGGTCCGCTTCAGGAGATCGCCTTCTGGAAGAGCCGCTCCTCCAAGCTGGCCCGCATCCACCTGCAGCTGCAGGAGCCGGGAGTCCACCACATCCAGGACATCCTGCTGCGGGCCAAGTCCAAAAGAAAGGACAAGTTCAGCCTGCTGGCCCGAGAGTTAGAGGTGAGGGTAAAACACGGGGAAATGTGGGAGGAAGAGCACCAAAACCGACACAGTGTGTGGAGTCAGAAGCATCTGTAAAGTGAAATAGAGAAAAATCTTGTTTCTTAATCACTTTTGCTGTTACAGCGCAGACCGTCATGATCCAGCAGCTTTCTAAAACCAAACCTTTCTGCAGACTTCTCAAAGAAAGACAAATATCTAGACGCACACCAGTTAAGTTTTTCTAAATCCAAAACTTTATGAACAATATTTTTTTTTCGATCAGGAAAAGTCATTAAAAAGATGAAGTCAGTTTAGGTTCACGGCATTCTTTCATGCTGTGTTCAAAAACCTTTTGCCGGATGTTAAAAAATTCAGTTTCAAGTACATCTAACAGTAAAAACACGTGTCTGAACAGGCTTTTCTGAGCTTTTCTGAGCTTCAGTTTGTAAAATATTGATACTCAGTTCACCATAAAAGCTTAAGATTGTGATGTATGTCAGAAAAGCGTTCTTTATCTTCCTCCAAATGTTTCTTTTTCTGTGAGAGTTCATTTGTTCTCTGCAAACTTCCATAAAACTTTATTAACCTTCATGTCTGCATCGGCCCTCCAGGAACACTCCAAACAAGCGGACTCCAACCTGACCTTCCTGTCCGTGCTGAAGAAGCCCTGCGAGGAACTCTCCCGGCTCAACCCCGGCGAGGTCGCCCCGACGCTGGAGCGCATCATTTCCCTCGTTTGCATCATCTGGTGGAACTCCCCGTACTATCACGCAGAGCAAATCGCCGGGCTCTTCAGTCAGGTACCCGGAACTCCACCATGTTCTTAGCTTTAGTCTCTACTGCCTTCACGGGGAGTCTGAGGGGGAAAATGGACAAATAAAAAAGTGGTGTTTCAGGTGTTTTTTAATATGCTCCTGTAGTATTTCACCGATGATGGAGGACATACATGAAGAAAATTAATCTCCAAATAAAATTTTTGATTATTTCTTTATTCAAATTGTTGTAAGTCAAGAGGAGACAAAAGAAAATCGAAAAGATTCTATTTGTAATGTAGAAAATACGCCGGGCGGGCTGCTAGCTCCCTGCTCTGAGCTCTCGGGAAAGGGGGGCGGGGTTGCTATACACCAACAGTAAATGTCTGATGAACAGAAACTATGTTCCAACAGGTTTCTGTCTAAAAATGACATAACCATGATTTAAATAAAACAATTGTTCACAAGAGGATCAGAGTGGGACTTTAAACATGAATGTGAACGTTTGGGTTAAGTAGATGAGATTCAGGTGTGTCGTACGTATTTTTCACTTTTTTTATGCATTCGGGACTATTTACGCGATTAACAGAAGCTAGCTGGGACGTGGAGAAAAGCGTTTTTAATAGCAGCTTTGCACCAATATGCAACATTTTATGTGCATGTTGATGCAAAGCCATTTTGTCCGGTGTCAGAATCACCTGATTTATGTTGATTGCATAAAGTCCTCCGTGTATGGCCCTCCCACCCACAAACCTTTAAGGAGCTCTTGACTTTCCAGAAGAAACTGAAATGTTGTTGTCCTGCGATGTTTCAGGTGAGCAACGACATCATTCGGCTGTGCAGCCGCAGCATCTCACTGGAAAGGATTTTCCGAGGTTTCGTGCTGTCGAGCAAGAAGGACCTCAGCGACTGCATCCAGTGCTGCCAGATCTGGAAGCAGAGCTACGAGGACGCCAAGACGCTCCACCAAAAGTAGGTCAACTGAGAATCCGGGAAGACAAAGTCATTAGTGTTTTGTTTTTCTGAAATCACAATTTCACCTGCAGAGCTGATGTAAAAGACGATTGTTACGATTGTGTCGCGGTAACAGCTTCTGTTTTTCCGTCCTGTCAGGTATTCAGACAGAGAGTGGATCCTGGACGAGCCGGTCTTCATAAACTTGGTTGATATTTTCATTAGGAGGCTCAGAGATCTGCTGGAGGTGAAACCCCTTCACTCAGATCCACTCAGTCATGTTTATGTGTCAGAAAAACCTCCTTATCTCGCTGAGCTTCCAGAATCTAAACCAAAAAGAAAGGTTTTCAGGAGCTCTCTGGGTTTGTTTCCCTCAGGTTTGTGATTGTCAGCACAAGTTTGGACGCTGGGAGGACGGTCAGCAGAGAGAGCTGCCGTGTTTTCGAGGTCTGAGCGGACTGGAGTTCACCAAAACTCTGCTGCAAATCGAGAGCAGCTTCCACGGCAGCCTGAAGGGCCTGGAGAGTGTGGGCAAAGACATCCTGAACATCAAAACCTTCACGTGGAGCAAAGCATTCAGCAGGTCCACGCGCTGCTTTAATACTTCAGAACTTTCTGAAATGATCAGCTCAACTCCAAAACAGCTTAAAAAAATCTTAATAAATACCTAAATAGTACAGAATGACAATTTAAAAAACTTTAAAACTATAACTTTTTAACATAATTATGAATAATAAAAAGGCAGGAATATTATTCTAGATTAAATCAACTTAAACCTTAAATAACTTTCAATATTTTACTCTCCATAAAAATATATTTTGTCAAAAATTATACAAGTCACAACAGCTCTGCTGCACATGCACTAAACCCTCATCTGATCCTAGTGTCTAGTTCAGGTTCTGGAGAAGAGAAGATGGTATCTTCACATTGACTGCAGTCAAATGAGCCGCCGTTCACATTTCTGTGGTCAAATCAGCATCACTGGATTTTTGGTGTGAGTTTCATCCAATACTTACGGTAGCAGGACTGAGAACGCTGGAAAATCTCCACCAGACTCCACGGAGCTTCTTGATGTGACCACGGAAATGTGAACGGCGGCTCATTTGACCGCAGTTGGAAAGGATTGTAAATCAATGAAAGAGCATTTTGATGTTAGCTTTGATTATTTTATCAAGAACTCTGAGAAACCAATGATTGAATGTATTGATCACAGTCAATAAACATTGGAGAATTAGCTAGAAGAGTCTTTGGTGAACTGGAAGGAGAAAGAGTCAGGATTTTGGAGGAAGTTCGGTCCATTTTTAATAAATAAATAGTCATTGGGGACTTAAAGGTTTGAGAGGAACACCAGAACATCTGTTAGGTGAACCAGACCTCAGTGCTCTCTCCTTCTCGCTGACCTCTTCCTCCACATCTTTTGTTTGTGCTCTTCTTTTCTTACAGATTCGTCACCTTTATGAGGGAACTGGAGATGAAGATGCGGAACCTGATGAGCTCAGTGTTTGAGACTGTGACAACCGTTCAGGATGGAGTCCGAGTCCTGGACAGTTTTAGGCCTTTCTTAGTCTATGAGGTGACAACAGCTTCAATGACACACTCAACAAACATCTGTCACCTTAGGTTTACCGTCAATATAACCATTCTGTTCCAGGCGTTCAACAACTTCTTGCAGGAGAAAGCAGAACAAGTTTACAGCCTGTTTAGAGAACAGCTTCGACTGGTGAACAAAGAGCTGAGCCAGAGGAAGCTGTCCTGTCCCGATCACATGTCGAGGACAATAGGGCAGGTGGTTTGGGCGAAGAACCACAGACGGCTCTTAGATGAACACTATAAGGTGAGCTCTTCCATTCTTAAGGCCTTTTTTACTAACATCCTTAAATCATCTTAGAGTGGATTATTATTATATTATTATACAGATGGTTATCATTGTTGTTTAATCTGAGCTTCTTTGTGTTCTGCTACGGAACAGTAGAAATGAATGTTTGGCTTCAAGATCAGGAAGTTTTGCTGTCAGTTACTTTTTTACCCTTAAAGCGGTGAGCTGCAGACACAGCTGCACCGGGAACCATTCAGCAATTTAACTTTAGAGTCCCATTCTGATCTTGATCCATTTCCAAAGCCTTGTGGTCTTTTATTTATAATTCTGTCATTTTTACTTAAAAACCAAAAACGTTGTTTCTAGAACATAGTTTCTGCTGAGCGACAGGAGTTCATCAGTAATTTCCCTCTGAGTTGTGAGTGGGACTGATGGCGCAGAGTAAGCTGCCACTGATATCCCATCATCCCTTTGTTTACACTCTGTAAAGAAAACATCCTAACCGTAATGGTTGTAGTTCCGACACACATCTGTTTTTTTGGTGGATCTTCTGTCTCCCAGGTGCTTCAGAAGGCCTCCTTTCTGCACGACTCAGAGAGCCTCAAGCAGGTGGTGTCCTCCTACAGCCAGACCGTCCTGGGTTTGGACGAGGTGGTGAGGAAGAGCTTCATCGAGTGGAGCCAGAAGGTGAACGCGCAGTACGCCAAAATGCTGGGGCAGCCGCTGCTCGTCTACCGGAGGGGAGATCCGGCTCAGCTGCAGACAAACTTTGAAGAGTAAGTCGGCGCACAAAGACGAGACCCTTTTGTGTGTTTAGATTCGCTGTATTAGTAATTCTGTAAATGAAAACAGAAAAATCTTGGATTTTTCTAAATGTTGCTCACATTAATTGCCATAAGACGTGATTGATTTTACAGCTTTCTTAGTACATATTTGTATTGTGGAAACTTCAGGATTTCATAGCCTTTAGTGAATTCTGCAGATGATCTCAAATGATCCAGTTTTTAACCAACTACAGAAAATAATTTAAACATTACTGAAAAAAAGGTTTTAATTTTAAATCTGCACAAGCTGGATGTTTTCAAACTCACCGTACTTTATTTTAAGTTATATTTATTTATATTTATTCTGGTTTTAATGATTGTCATACTCTTATTAATTGAATATTCTGTTTTGTTATGACTGATTTACTTTTTATTTAACTGTTAATTAATTTGTGAAAAGTTCTTGTTTTATGAATGAATGATCCAATCTGATCATCTTTCAATCTAATTAAACAGCGTTCCCAGTGGTCTTTTAATTATGATTATGTTGTTTTTTGCCAAAATGTTTAAAAAAATTATGTTTTTTTTTTAGGACATTGTTTTTTTTAGTAAACTTTTAGACTAGGACACTTTTTTATTTATAAATTTATTACTTCACTTTTGTGAAAATATTTTTTTTCTCATACTATTATAATATATTCTCCTAAAATTACATGTAATTCTTTCAAATTTGCAACTTTTTTCTCATAATATGATGACTTATTTTTGTAAAATTAAAATTTTAATAATGTTTTTTCTCATAATGTTACCACTTATACTCTTAAATCTACACGTTTTTTTGTAATTTTACTACAACTTTATTCTAGCAAAATTACAATATTTTTCCTCACAATATTAGAACTTATTCTCATAAATTCACAATTTCTTCCTCATAATATAACAAACTATTCTCTTAAATTTTATGATTTTTTTTCTTATTATATTACAACTTTTTTATCGTAAAATTAAAGTATTTTTCCTCATAGAATTAGAACGTCATACTTGTAAAACAACTTGTTCTCCTATACTCACTTTTTTTTCTCATAATATTATTACTTCTTTTTTATAAAATTAGGTTTTTTTTAATTATATTACATCTTATTCTTTTTAAAAAAAACTATTTGTTTTCCTTATAATATTACAACTTTTTTTTCATAAGTTTACGACTTTATTCTCAACAGGTTTTTCTCTTTTTGGTGGCCCTAATAGTCCATTGTATGATTTGACCCCTTGATGCCTTTCTTTATTAATATATTTTCAGATATTTTCAGGGTAAATTCTTGTTTTTAATGAGTAAATGATGCACTAACAGAAGTGCACGTTTCAGTGTCTGGTGACAATGACAAACATTGAATCTAAATTTCTGATTCTTCTGCCGTATTCGTCTCTCCTTCACGCTGTGTGTTTCCTTACGCAGAAGTCTGTTGACTCTGTTCTCTGAGATCCAGTTCTGGGAGCAGCAGAGGAAGGAGATCCCTCAGTCTCTGGAGGGGATTTACCAGAGAAGGGAAGACATCCGGGTCCTGAGGGAGAGCGTCCTACACCTCACGAGGGAGTACAACAGGTGGGACTCAAACACACCGTCCTAGACATCAATCCTACACTCAACTCACACTTTGTTTATTCTGTTTGTGTTTTCAGGAGAGCAGAGATGCTGTCGGCTCATGAGCTGGGTCTGTTTGAGCAGCAAATGCAACAGCTGGAGAAGAGCATTGAACCCGGTCTTACCAAGTATCTGTGGCTGAGTGGAGGGGCGTCCACCCTCTTCGTCCAAGAGTGTCTCTCACATGTGGAGAAGGTTGTAACAGGCAGATTTTATCCAGATAAAGTCAAAACACTCTTGGTTATTCCCGCACTTCCAATCTCCAGATCCAGGTGATGGTCAGCAGTTACTCCCAATCCAAACTCTCCATCTCCAGCCTCTGTGAGGAGATCAGCCAAACACTGCTGCTCACTTTAGACAGCAAGACTTTGTACGGGTGAGTCCAGACTGTCCAGAAAACACTAAAGCAGCAAAGTATGGATGATCTTTTAAATCTCTCCACATTCTAGGAGCGGGCAGTTTGAGGAGGAGCAGAAGCTCCATCGGCAGCTGTGCCTCCAAAAGCTCAGATCAGCACACAAGAACATCGTTGACCTCATGGCCAACATCTACAGCAACTTTGCCAACGATGGTGCCAAGGTAACCAGACGAAGGAACAGTTTTAACATGATTAGACAGCGATCCTGATGTGAAGTCTTTTAGATCAAGCTTTAGTCACATGAGCTGTGATCCGTAAGTGTATCGTAAGGTATTTGTAAGAACAATGATAGTATGGGTGATACTCGTTGGATGGCAAAGTATACTCTGATTGTCATTTGTTTTGTTTCTAACAGTTATCCTAATGTGTACCACTAATGTGTTCCTTGCACAGTCTGAAGGATTTGTAGGGGTTTAAATTAAATAGAAGAATCTGTACGAGAGGCCAACGTCTCACCTACTGCACCTTTACATGTAGTATTAGTCTTTACTGTGACCTGTCACCCGCAGCATACCCGTAGAAAAACATTTTAGCTCTACAGGCTCCACAGCAGTCTACAACCGTGATATTTCATAGTGGTCACCTGCATGAGTGCCCCTATAGGTTTGCCCATTTTTCACCTGCAGACAGCCAGTAAGGGCAATTATGACCACGCTTTATTTTGGTAAAAGAGGGGGTTTGGTTGTTTATTCTGCCATTTACGTTCATGCTTTTATTTTGAAGGTTCAGGAGCACTGGATGGCCTTCACAGAGAAGGTGGACCAAATGGTGGAGAGAGCTCTAACCATTGCTGTCACAGACTCCATGAAGAAGCTCTCCGCTGTCGTCAACGGCAACAGCCACACTGTTTTCAGAGTGCTGGTGGAACTGTCCCAGCCGTCGCCTCCAAACAAGCCAAAGGTAGCACGCATTTTACTCTGCTGAAGACTTCAACCTCTCTGGTTTCATGATAAAATATGATTTAGACATTTTAAACGTTTGGCGTAAAACCATCTACTTTTATTGAGGGATCTGATTGGTTTATCGGTTTATAACTTGCAAAATGATTTGAGCACAATTCAAAGTTATTGTTTTAAAGAGAAACTATCTTCTGAAAAGTTAAGGCTTTTTGTTGACAGAAACGTTAACAGTTGGTTGAGCTGCAAATCCATGCAGAACTTTATCCATCTTTGTTTTCTGTCATTTGTAAAAATAAGTAAATAATATGAAGCAAAGGAGGGATGAAAAAAAGTAGATGTTTGTTCAAAAATTTTTTGGTTTCTTTTGGTTATTTTTCAACCAATTTGAGTCAAACTTTCACAGGAAGTTCCTCTAAAAGCTGAAGCCTTGAATGTTTCCTTTGTGTGTTGTTTCCCACAGATGCAGTTCTCTCCAACCCTGAGCAAACTCGCGGAGATCGTAAAGATCCTGCCTCAGCTCGCCCACATGGTCTCAGAATTTAAGAGGCTCCCAGAACTTCTGTGCGGCAGACGCTCGGAGATGAATCCCATACACGTCAATTTAGGTCATCCAGTCTGGAATTTAAATAAATGTAGATTGTGTTTATTTTTTCACCTGATTGTTTGTTTTTTTTGGTGTTTATTAGAGCAAGATGTGAACATTAAAAAGATTCAGGCTCAGGTCACTGCAGGGATGGTAGCCAACGCCCAGCAGCTGCAGGCCTCTCTGAAGAGCTGGGAGAAGTACAGGCCCATCTGGCTGCCCGACAAAGACATGATGATCCAGGCGTACAACAAACCCGACCAGAAAGCTTCTGATTTTGACACCAGCATTCAGAGGTACGCGGTTACTGCAGCAGCTCCAAAAGCACCAAAAGCACTTTGACTCTGAACACTCGTCATCTGTTTTGGTCCAATCGCAGATACTTGGAGTACGCCGAGAACGCAGAACACGAGGAGACGCTGCTCAAGATGCAGTTTGTGATGCTGGACTTCTCCCCGCTGAAGCTGTCCATCATGCAGCACTGCCACATGTGGCAGACCAAGTTCACGCAGCTGCTGGGCGGGCTGGCCAGCTCTAACCTCACAGGGCTTTACGCCTACATGGACGACAACGTTAAGAGGTGCAGACTCCAGGAGGAGGAGCTTATTTAACCAACTCATTTAGTTCTTTTAGAATTGAGATAAAAATCCTTCATTTCTGCTGAAAAAAAATCTTTGTAAGTTTTTAATAGTTTGCATCGTCCAGGGCTATTCAGGGTTTTAAGACAAAAAAGGCAAATATTTAACAGTTTCCTCTGACTGTGACGTCTTTTCCTTCTATGTTCAGATTGGGACAACCGCCTCAGACGCTGGAGGAGCTTGAAGAACACTCAAAGCTGCTGGAGACTCTCCAGAGGAACTCCGCTAAGACAGAAGCTCAGATTAAGCTCATCCAGGAGGAGTTTGCCGTCCTCCAGAAATACGACGAGGCCGTGGAGAACCCTCTCAGTGACGCGGTCATTAATGCATTAACCTTCGTCTTTTGGTGCTTTTACTTTGAAGGCTTTTGTTGCAGCTTTTCATCCCTTCCTCCTTTTTTTTCAGTTAAAAAAAATCAAAAGAGGAAACAAAGCCAGATGCTAGAAACATTTAACATATGATAGCTTTATAAAACTAGTATTTTTGGCTGAACGATTTCAAACTTTGTAAACTTTGTAAAAAGCTGGATTATTTTGTCAACAAATTATGAGATGTGATCTGAATGTGTGGAAATTATAGATTTCGGAATGAGCTGTAGATTTAAGAGTTGTTTCCGTAGAAACGGCTTAAATGTGATCAAACCAGGCGACATTTCTAAATAAGGACTATGAACTTGTTTTCAGATAATGCTTGATATTTAGTTGTGTACTTCATAAATTTTGAAGTTTTTTTTTTACTTTTTTCCTGAGCCCTACAACAGACTGGTGTCCTGCTTGGAGTCTACTCCACCTTCATCCAACAGTAGTATGATAGGCTCCAGCAACCTCGTGATTCCAAAATGGAGGACATATATCAACAAAATTAACCTTAACATTGTTTTTCTGGGTATTTCTTTATTCAAATCATTGTGAGTCAGGAGTAGATGGAAAAACAATTGGCAGGAGAGCTAGTGGAAAAGCTAGCGAGAGTACTAGCGACAGAGCTAGAGGAAGAGCTAGCGGAAGAGCTAGCAAGAGACCTACTGAACCAACTATTGAGATAGCTAGTGGAAGAGCTAGCGATAGTGCTAGCAGAAGAGTTAGCAAGAAAACTAGAGGAAGAGCTAGCGTGGGAGCTAGTGGGGGAACTAGCAAGAGTTAGTGGAAGAGCTGGCAGGAGAGCTAGCAAAAGAGCTAGCAAGGGAGCTAGTGGAAGAGCTACCGAGAGTGATAGAAGAAGAGTTAGTGAGAGAGCTAGTGGGAGCGTGTGTAAACAGAGAGCTCTCAGTAATGTTTACGGAAGGGGGGCTAGCTTGCTTTATGCCAACGGTCCCACATACTACTCAGAGATAATTTACTAATGAGATACTCCAGCTCTTCAGAAAACGCCACAAGTTTTTTAATTTTTTAAAAATTTTGGCTAAAAACAGTATAATCAGTATAAAAAGACATCTGGGAACGCTTTGAAATTGATCAAAAGATAACCAGAGTGGATTTTTAAATAATCCATCTATTTTCCAAACTTTTTTTGAACCCATGGGGTTGCTGGAGCCTATCCCATCTACTGTTGGAAGCCATGGTCACCCTGAACAAGATGCTGCCAGTCCATCAAAGGACAACTTTTAATATATTTGATCTCATATTTTTTGACTTTCAAGCTTAGAAAGCACCAAAACTCCCTGAAGTCCGGAGTTGTTCTGCTTGAAAGTTCATTGTCGACATTAACGGCTCCGCCTCTCTCATGAGGAGGTCTCATTATTGGTATCCGTCCCTCTGCAGGTCCAGAACATGTATGAAAGCCTGGCTGAGAAGTGGCTTTGGTTCCAGCAGGTTCTGATTGACGCTGAAGGCTTTCTGGAGGAGCACAGGAAATCGTTTGCAAACAGCCTGGTCCTCTCCTCGGAGAAGCTGCAGAAGAAGATCCAGGCGGCTGTGCAGGACTTCCACCACAAAGGTTCCACTCTCCTCTCCTGCTTCAATGCTCATTTGTCTTTTTTTTTTTTTACTTCTGCATCTCCACCCATTTTTGCATGTTTAGGTCCATTTTCCAGCACCCTGAGTTCAGCTTCTGCTCTGGAAGAAATCGCAAAACATCGCAAGAACATAGAAGCTCTAAAGCAGAAGGAGACGAGCATCATTAACAAGATGGCCTTCTTCCAAATCGAAGACGAACCCTCCAAAAGTATCCAGCTGTTGGAAAAGGTGTGAAGCAGGAATCCATGTCGACCTCTCTTCTGCTAGAAGATCTTGTGATTGAAGAGCGCTTTGAAGTTTTCCTTTAGTTCTGAAGTCTTCTTCTGCCTCCATGTGTGTCGATCAGACTTTAGATAAACTGCAGCAGGTCTGGGAGATCACAGAGGAGTGGAACCAAAACTGGAACCAGTGGAAGCTGGGCCAGCTGGCCTCGCTGCAGAAGGAGAGCATGGAGAACGCCGCGCAGGACATGCTCAAGAAGCTGCACGTGCTCCAGAGAGAGCTGAAGGTCAGCCGTGTCACCAAAAACCCATCATGTGACCCGTACGCATGAGCACTCAGCAGTGAGGACTCTGTCTCTGCAGGACGAGGAGTGGGAGATCGTCGATGACTCCAAGAAGAGGATCGAGCGCTTCAAACAGATCCTCCCCGTCCTCGCTCATCTGAGGAACCCCGCCATGAGGGACAGGTACTCATCCAGCTGCTACTTTGAAAGACCTCTAACAAAATAATGATGAAAAACATAAAGTAGCTGAACTGGAGTTCTCAGAAACAGAATCAAACTGATAGAAACAAATAACACATGAAAAAAAAATCTAATAAAACTCATTCAATTTCTGAAACATAAAAACTGCCTATTCCACAAATGTTTTTCACAGTAATACTGTTCTAGAACACGAGTTACATTCTATAAATAGCTTGCAAGAGTTGCAATGTAGTTTATTTTTTTTACAATTTCTATCGATCTTTCAAGGCTGTAAAAGTCGTCCCTACACACTCAAAATCTTCTGGAATTGCATTGATCACCTTGATGGTTAAAAAGTTATGGTATGATACAAAATTGTGTGTTTTAACGTCACCGGTTAAGCTCCTGAAGAGACCAAAAGACGAGGCGAACGTGAGAAAGAAGTTGTGGAATCAGAAAACATGGATGCAGATCTTTAAGTGATGATCTGAGGCTGAAAGAACGAGTGTGAATTAGCCACAAAATTTGCAGCTGAAGCTAATTTCTTTAGTGGAATAAATGTGATTCATGCAATTGGAATAAATCGTTCTTTTTCTTTTGCACTTGAAATAAACGTGATTTTGGCAATTGGAATAAATGCGATTTTTGCAACTGGAAATAATGTGATTTTTGCAGTAGAGGAGAGGTTCCTGGTGCTGATGCTGCAGCACCACACCCCCATCGCTGGATGTTTTTTCTAAACTCTGCTCAGTGTCGTTCGTTTTAACCCCATTCAGCTGAATATCTGGATGTAGGGGTCACAGATGAGGAGGCTGGAGCTAAATTTCTCATCACCACCAACTGCTTTTGTCCCCTAAGTGTTCAACACCTTCAGGGCTCTTCATTTTGTCTGACACTATAACAGAGTTTCCCATCAGTCTTTGCAGCAGTTTTCTCCCCCACACAGGAGTTCAAAGACCGACAGTCTAGATTTGTGGCTAAAAGCACAAAGGATCCACTTGAGCAAAGAATTGACGTTAATTAGCTGATCTCATGAAGCTTGTGTGCTTAATGACAGAATAAAGGAAACTCAGAGAGGAAGACGAGCTCTGGATTAGCAGGGATTGTGATGAAGATGACAACTCATAAAAAGGCTGAGAAGCCTTCCTGGTCACGTTCATCAATCTCTGAACATAAGGAGAGAAAAAAGTGTTTCTCCTCTGTCTTTTTTCTCCATCTGCAGCTCCTGCAAAACACCTGTCACCACAAATGTTTCCTAAACTTTCACACAAACTAACTTTCACAGCAACAGAACATGTTTGTAAAAGTTTTTCTGCAGTTTTCAGAGTCGACCTTTCAGGCTCTGCCCCACCTCGTTTCAGGCACTGGAAGCAGATCGCAGAGGAGCTGCAATGTCCTCTGGACCCGACCAGCGCCGACTTCACCCTGGAGAAGATCGTCTCTCAAAGCTTTCACACTTTTGCCGACAAAATTAGCGACATCTCAGGAGCTGCCAGCAAGGAGCTCTTCATCGAGCAGGTCCTGAAGAATTTTTCTCAGCAGTCACAGGCCGCATGATTCCAGAGTCCCCTTCCTTCCTCCTGCCATTCCTCCTCTTTATCATCGTGGCCAAGTTTCTCTATACTACTTTAACTTCTACAGACACCTTAATTATCAGATCAGAGACGGCTTTAGATTCATCCCATTGACTGTACATGAGAACTGGACAGAGTGAGAGTCACATCACCCATAGAAAATGACTTAATTTTGGCTCCAACAAAATTAAGTCAATTCAGTTGCCATTTTTTCACGATAGGCCGACATGTCTGAGCCAGACGTCATCATTAAGCAGTGACTGGTCTGAGTTGGTCTGAATCGAGGTTTCTATAGTAACCACTCTCACCAATCAGGAGTAAGCTCGGTGGAAGTCAACCCCCCTACCACTTGAAAGCGAGCTACAGAAAACCTGTCAATCAAACGTTTTGATCGTTGGACCTGCGGGCAAGCCGGCTCCGCCTGTTTTTATTGAGGCTTCTCATTGGTCATTTTATAACTTGAATAACTTTCAAGAACTTATCTTAGCAAGAATGTGTTAAAAAAAGTATCAGAGCAATCTGACAAATATAGTGACTGAGTAATAGCTGTTTATTTCTCAGTAAAGGTTTATGGGATTTTGGCTTCCTGTAGCTAGCAGGTACTTCCTGTTTGGAATACCAGGGGAACCACAGACAGTATATAGAGAGAACTGGACTATAGACCACAATGCATTGCAATTGAACAAATTTTAATGTAAAACAAAAGTATTGAAACTATTTTTAATTAAGGTTTTGACATCAGAAGGCAGTGAATTCATAAATAGTCTTTGTTACATCTTAATAATTATTCGGTTTTTACTTTGAGAAATCAGTGACGTCATATTTTGAGTTTAAAAATAAGTAGTGAGCACTGGATAGTCCCACCAATGATGCCTCCTCTGAGCAGCCGTCTTTAACGGGACAAAGTCATGACAAGAATTAAGAACTTCTGTTTAAGTTTAACAGTTTCCTTTTCGTGGTTTTAAATTCAAAAGAAAAAAGAAAACTTGAGAACAAAACAAAATTCTTCTCTTTCTGTCTTTTGTTCATCTCATTTGGGAAGAAAAAGAGACAGAAGAGATCCTAAGGTAAAGGGAAAAGGTGATCTGTACGGTGGCCTTGAAGGGCAAATCGCATCAACAAATCTGTCAATGCAGAAACACATCACAGTTAAAAAAGCAAAACAAACAACAGAAATCGAAAACAAAATTCCAGAAAAACAAATTTAAAAAAAAAATGTTAAACAAAAATCTAAATGAGATGTTAAAAACAAAGTAACAAACCAGAAAATGCAGGTATTATGGGACATGAATGATTTGAAAGTGACTTTTCTTCTTAGTCTTTCAGAATAAAAAAAAAAAAAAGTTTGCGTTTGACATTTCAGGCTCTGGAGAACTTCACAAAGACGTGGGAGAAAATCTTTCTGGACATAATTCCTTACAAAGACGAAGGACACCTCCACCTCAGGTTAGACATCTCTCCATAACATTTACATTAATAAAAGCATTTTAATTGTCTCTCACGTCGTCTCCTCTCATTCGGTTCCTTCATCTTCAGAGCCACGGAGGAGATCTTCCAGACACTGGACGACAACCAGGTGACTCTGTCGACCATGAAGGCGTCGCGGTTCGTCAGGGCCTTCCAGCAGCAGGTGGATCAGTGGGAAAGGCAGCTGTTCCTCGTGCAGGAGGTCCTGGAGATGATCCTGGCCGTGCAGAGGAACTGGATGTATTTGGAGGTGAGCGTAGCTCCGACTGGACGTTGTGGGTTTGCAGATTCGCTGTTTGACGTTTCGTGTGAATGTGCCAGAATATTTTACAAGGAAAGGACATCAAGAATCAGCTTCCTCAGGAGTGCAAAGACTTCCAGGCCCTGAGTGATTCCTGGAAAGGATTAATGACGCATCTGCATCAGAACAACAACGCTTTAACAGGAACGCAACACCCTGGTCAGAAGTTTGTTTTTTCTAATTAGTCTCTTAAGTATTTTAACACAAACAGCTCTAAATGGTTGACTCCTCCCCCTTTCAGGGTTGCTGGAGAAGCTGTCAGACATGAGTGCAAAGATGGAGGAAATCCTCAAAGCGCTGGACATGTACCTGGAAACCAAGAGGCAGATCTTCCCCCGGTTCTACTTCCTGTCCAACGACGAAATCCTGGAGATCCTGGGACAGTCGCAGAACGTCGACGCCTTGCAGCCTCACCTGAAGAAATGCTTCGACAACATCAGGCGGCTGGAGCTGGACAAGGCAGGAGCTTTCACTCGTTTAAAGAAAACATTCTCTTCTGCTTCTTTTCATCTCTGATTTCTCAGATGTTCTTCCTCTGTCAGAAACTCTGTTAAAAAAATGATTTTTGTTGTGTTTTGTCAACAGAGCAGTGGAACTAAAGCTAAAGCCATGGTCTCTGCTGACGGGGAGTCTGTGGCTTTCACACAGCCGGTTCTGCTGGACAAACCCGTGGAGGTACAGCAGAGTCCACTCTGACATGGAGAACCTGATCTGATAGATGCTCATGGCGACTGATTGATTTAGTTGTGATTATTATGGTCTGCCTGCAGTTGATTTGAATTGGTTTGCCTCTCACCTGAAGGCCTTATAATGTTGCTATTGGTTCATTAACCTCTAAAATGAAACAAAAAATCTAGTGGTGTTCCCCAGGGTTTAGTCCTGGACCCCACTGTCTTCATATTATAAATGATTCTTTTGGGGAAATGAACCGAGTTAACTAATTTAGCCACATTTTTATGCAGATGATATTCATCTTTGTTGCTCCTTCTCTGAAAAAGATGACAAGAATTTGTCTAATTTACTAAATTGTTCAACTTGCATTAAATTGTGGTTACTTCGTAACAATTTATACTTGAATGGACAGAAACGCTCATTTTTGCATCTGAAAATAAAACCCATAGACTCTCTGAGCTCCTCTGTTCAGTCGATTCTCAGAAATCGTGGTGATGTTGTTTGACAAATCTTCATCTCTACCCAAAAATAGTTTCTATCACCTGAGAAAAGTACCAAAAATAAAAAAACATTTGATCTAACCTGATTTGGAGACGATTATTCACACTTTTATTTCCTTCCATTTAGATGACTGTAATTCACTTTTTATTTGTTTTAACAAAAGCTATTTAAAACGTCTGGAATTTGTCCAATACTCTTTTAACAGGAGCCAATAAATGAGCTCATATAACTCCTCTACGTTTGGTCCTGGTAGGGCAAAAAATAAATCTCATCTTTTTTCCTCACCTAATCAATGTCCGATTTTAATCCAATTTTTTTCAGTTCCTTCATGTTTTTTATCAAAATTACCAACGACGGGATATTTTTAGCAAAAACTATTTGATTTCAACATCTCTTTTGATAGGCAGCCTCTAAACAAAGTGCCATTTAACACTTCTCTGACTCGACAGATTCAGTTTCAGGTGTTAAAACAAATTTATTGTACTCCCACTTTTTGTAGCAACAGCCCTCAGACAGATTTTGAAGCGTGTGGCTTGTTGCTTTAAGTTACAAAACTGAAACTTTCCCTGTTTTGGGAACAAGCTACTCTTTGCTATTTGTGTGAAGCACGAAACAGACGAACTGACCTTACTCCGGAAAAATAAAAGCCCCAAAATAAATCTTCATAAACAGCAAATTCAAAATAATTAATAAAAAGTCAATTCATCGCCCAGTCAAAATAAGAAATCATTTTAATATGTTACTTGTGTTTTTTAGAACCTTGCACAAAAAACATTTGTGCATATGGTTGACCTTTTGACCCCTACTCTTAGTATCGTCCAAACCAAAACGTTCTTAAGTTTACTATAAAACCAGAGGAGATTGGTCCTTCTAAGTTGCCGTACCTTTGACATTACGACACGTCGACTCCGTTTAGTGTTTGAAAATACAGATTAAAAAATACATTTCATTCAGAAAAGCTTTTTTTGTTGATTTTTATCTGTTTTTACTGCGACTACATTTTTTAGCTTGTCCTATATAATTGGAATGATTGTTCTAACTTCCTGTTTGATTTTATTCTCCTTTTTACTATTTTAAAGAACTTTGTCATTTTAATTTAAAAAAATGCCATAACCAAATAACAAAAGAAAAAAAAGCAACTTATACTCCAAATACATCTCTTACTTGCTGAGGAGAAGATGTTTCTGCTGTTTTCAGGTGTGGCTGTGTGACGTTGAACGAGCCATGAAAGCTTCAGTGAAGAACTCTCTGAACGGATGCCTCACAGACCTGAAGAAAGTGACGGGTTCTAGAGAGAAGTGGGTCAGAGACTGGCCGGGACAGGTCCGTCATCTGCACAGATGAAGCAGTTTAGAGTCTGATTCTGTTCTTCTATCAGAAGCTGTAGTTTGTGTTTAATGGTTGAGGATTCAAGAATGTCCTCTATTCTAGATGGTGATCACAGCCAGTCAGATCCAGTGGACCTCTGACGTCACTAAAGCTCTCATCGCCTGCAAGGAGAGTGGAGACAACAACGCCCTGAGGTCAATGAAGAAGAAGCAGGTTCTTCGTGAAAACATTTTCTATAAAACTCCTTTAAATTTGGTTGAGCTTCTTCTCAAAGCTCCTCCCTCCCTCAGCTCTCCCTTCTCAAGTGTTACCTGGAGATGATTCGTAAGACTTTGCCCAAAGTCCTGCGTCTGAAGGTGGTGGCGCTCGTCACCGTGGAGGTCCACGCCCGGGACGTCATCGACCAGCTGGGCAGGGCGGGCTGCGATGACGTCAACGCCTTCGAGTGGCTCTCCCAGCTGCGACTGTACAGGAGGAAAGAGAAGGTGGGAGGACCACGAGGAGACGCCGTCACAGCATCTGTGGTTTACATACGTGTGCACAGATTCTATCATCAGTCATCCAACACTTAAAAGTGACTAAAAAGTTATGAAGTAAATATTTACCATCATCATTCTAAAATGTAGTGCTTGATCAAACAGAATGTAATAAAAACAAAAACACATGAATGAATTTTAATTTGAAGGACAGCCAGTACAAGTTACCAAAAAAAAATCAAAAACTGCAAAAAATGTCATTAGGGATCAGAAATGATGCCAGAGAAGATAAAGAGGGAATTTCTAAAGTGAGCAGGTCTTTGTGGATTTATTAGAGCGTAAAAATCCTTTGTTGCAGCATCACTTTTGATCTTTGTTTCCTGAGCATCAAACTCCTTTTTTAAGTCCTTTAAAAATAAGAAGATGAAAGGTTCTGTTTTTGGGTGTTTTATAGTAATGAGAGAGCCTAAAATAATTTACCTCCATTGTTTTTAGACATTACTTATGTTACATTATATAGTGTTTTTTACATTTCACTTCGGTGTCTTGTGGCTTCTCACCAAAAGAGTCCTAATTGTTTGATTTAACCAATAAAAACTTTGGAAAAAGGATGTCTTTTTAAAATTATATAATTGCTCCTTGGTATAAAAATAAACATGTTTACACTTTTCCATGCAGTACACACATGACCCACTGAATTACATCTATTAAATAGAATGATTGTTTCATTAAATGCTTGAAAGGGAAAATGTTAATTTATATAATTCCTCTGTTGGACTATATAACAAGAAGAATGAGCTCAGATTTGTTTACAGGTAAAGTTTCACATAAGTCTGCATGGTCTCGTTGTCCATGTGAGGTTTTTTAGCCTCTCCAGTTTCTTCCTACAGTCTAAAAACTTTCTTCACAGGTTATCGGTTTCTCATAAAATGTGAGAGTGGGTGCATGTGGTTAGGATTGTATGGTTCTGTGTTGTCCTGTAATGGACTGATATTTTTTTTCTGGGTGAACCAACACTTTGACTCTTCAGTGGTTGGGATAGGCTCCAGCAACCCTTCAATATGCAGACTGGGAAAATGAATGAACAAACGGATGGATAGACGGATGATATATGTATGGATGAATGAATGGATCAATAAATGAATGATCCACGGATGAATGGATTGAATGATCACTTGATGGATGGATTGATGAATAGGTCAATTGACAGATTAATAGATGGATTAATGGATTGATGGATGTTTTCGTGATTTTTTTGATTTTCTATGTCATTTACACGTTGTCAATGTTCACTCTAAAGTCATAAACTGAGTTAATTAAACCTCGGAAAGCAGGACTTCCTGATCTTTGCCCTGTGATCAGGTGATTCAGCATCTTTTGTGGACTGACATGAAGTCCGCATCTTCGTCTGGCCATCTGATGACCTCAAGAAACAACTTTTTCTTTTGCTGATCTGAGCTTTTAAGCAGAAAACTGTCCTTTTGTCCCAACAGGACGACTACAATTTTATCATCCAACAAACCAACACGACTTTCAAATACGGCTGTGAATACCTGGGTAACTCTGGCCGGCTCGTCATCACCCCTCTCACTGACAGGTCACCACCACCCTCTTCCTTCAGCTGCTCAGACCAGCTTCTTAGTCTGATCTTTCACGCCGCGGTTCATCCCTCCTCCAGGTGCTACATGACCCTGACCACGGCGCTCCATCTGCACCGGGGAGGCTCCCTGATCGGTCCTGCCGGCACAGGGAAGACGGAGACGGTGAAGGACCTGGGCAAGGCTCTGGCCACGTACGTCATCGTGGTCAACTGCTCCGAAGGGCTGGATTACAAATCCATGGGACGCATGTTTTCTGGACTGGCTCAGGTGAAACCGTCATCTCAGATTTGATCCCCACATTACTAGATTAGACAGAGCATCCTTTAAAACTATGAACAATAGACTAAGCTTTTCAACACGATCACTGTTATTCCAGTAGATTCTAAAGGAGAAAGGTGGCTCATGCCGCTTTTCTCCTTTAGAATCTACTGGAATCTACTGTTAACGCTTGGAAAGTTTCTGCAAATCAAAGATAAACACTGGAGCTCCAGTTGTAAAGGGTTACCTAAACTTAACATTTCTGAGAGTTCATGGAGGCAGCCATTTTGAAATGGACAGCATAAACCCCTCTATTGCCCCTAGTGGAAGGATGATGAACTACACATTCTGTACAATAGCTTTTAAGGAAAGTTTGGATCATTCTATTAATAAGATTCTCAGAAAAGTATGTATCAACTGATGGTTCTGCATCATCTGTGGTGTTGTTGGTGTGAGCAGACGGGAGCATGGGGGTGCTTCGACGAGTTCAACCGCATCAACGTGGAGGTGCTGTCAGTGGTCGCCCAGCAGATCCTCTCCATCCTGGCCGCCATCTCCGCCGGGCTCAGCCGCTTCCAGTTCGAGGGGCAGAACATCTCTCTGGTGCCGTCGTTCGGCGTCTTCATCACCATGAACCCTGGTAGGACGCCGCTGGTCTACAGCTGCGTGTGCTTGAAGTGAGTGAGGGACTGTGGCTTCATCTCAGGGTACGCCGGACGCACCGAGCTTCCCGACAACCTGAAGTCGATGTTTAGGCCCATCTCCATGGTGGTTCCGGACTCTGCCGTGATTGCGGAGATCCTGCTGTTTGCCGAAGGCTTCAGCAATTGCAAGGTACTGGCAGGCAGAGACGGTCCTGGGCTGCATGGCGCCCTAGAGGAAACATGGGTTTGAGTTATTTAAATCGTGGTTTAAATTATCAAACTTTTAAACATTTTTACACGGAAAGAGTGGTGTGTTAAACTGTAAAAAAAACAAAAAAACATTGCAGTTTGGTGCCCCTTCCAGCAGATGGCACCCTAGGCGGCCACCTAGGTCACCTATGCCCGGTGGTGGGGTTCCTCAGGGTTTGCTAAATTTGCTTTCGTAAAACGTTAGCCAAATGCTGCTTTTCTGGATGAAAAAACGGGTAGAAAAAACATCAGATTTTTTTCATTTAATCAAATCTAGAATCCATATTTCTGTTCTTTGTCTTCTATTCTTTGACCTTTCGGGTCTTCCTCACAGGTTCTGGCTAAGAAGGTCTTCACGTTATACTCCCTGGCTGTGCAGCAGCTGTCCAAGCAGGACCACTACGACTTCGGTCTCCGCGCTCTCACCTCGCTGCTCCGCTTCGCCGGGAGGAAGCGCCGTGGTTCTCCAGAGTTCCCTGATGAGGAAGTGAGTCTCTGTTACACGGAGTCTGGATTTGATCCTCACAGATAGAGGACTGAATCTTCACCTTATAACTAGGCATGGGTACCGTTTGGATGTTATCGGGTGCCAAACCTGTACTTTTGAAACGTTCTGGGGTTAAAGCAATGCTTCAAAAATACAGCAACATGCCAATTTCTTTCCATAAACAGGGCAAAGAAGAGTTCTTGAATATGTCTAAATGTGCATTCATTCACACCGAACGCGATTCACGGAGCGGAGGCGGACAGTTTCTATGTTAAGTCAATGGAACAGACGGGACATGAGGCGATCTGAGGTCCCAAACGTAATAATACAGAAGAGGTTCCTGTGGCGAGGACAGGACCCTTCTTAAGTAATAATTTTAATGAGAGGATCCCAGCAGCTCTGACTGTCTCCAGGAGAGCCCACGGGGTCAGGAGATCCAGGAGAAATCACAGCCACCCTCCCCCCTAACATTTCTGCCACCATAACACTGAAATGAGACCAAATCCAGAGAACCAGCTGAAGCTAAAAACCTCCATCTGTGTGTTTCTGCCCTCAGGTGCTGCTGATGGCCATGAAGGACATGAACATCGCTAAGCTGAGCTCTGCTGACCTTCCTCTGTTCAGCGGGATCATCCAGGACTTGTTCCCCGCCGTGGAAACTCCTGTGATAGACAACCAGAAGGTAAGCGGAGTGGAGGGTTCCTCAGGGTTTGGTTTTCAGTAGGACGTTATGTTTAATCCTTCCTTCCAGCTGAAGGAAGCGGTGGAGCTGGAGCTCCGTCAGAGCGGTTTGCAGGTCACTCCCTTCACCGTCACGAAAGTCCTTCAACTCTATGAGACCAAGAACTCCCGGCACTCCTCCATGCTGGTGGGGAAGGCCGGCAGCGGGAAGAGCGTCACCTGGAGGACCCTGCAGAATTCCCTCACCGCGCTTTACAACCAGAACCAGCCCGGCTTTCAGCAGGTCCAGGTGGGTCTGAGCAGGAGGAGGAGACTCTGTTGTTGGTAATGGCTGAGGAGAACTTTCATTCTGTCTTTCAGGTGTTTCCTCTGAACCCCAAATCCATGAGTCTGGGAGAGCTTTATGGAGAAAATGACCTTTCTACCAATGAGTGGAAGGATGGCGTTTTGTCTGCGCTCATGAGGTCTGCTTGTGCAGGTAACGGGAGGAATCCTTTGTCCTTCCTCCTGTAAACTAATCTGCAGTTTAACCCTTTAACACCAGAGCTCCTGTGTTTATGTTCTTTGATTTTCTGTTATTTTTCAACTAATCCAATCTTTGTTGTGTTTTAACGTGTTCTTGTCGCATTTTTCTCATCGTGAAGGACCTATATAAAATAATTTATGATTAAAACTGAGTCTCTGAGTATCTCTTAATTTAAATCACGTTGGATCAGAAAACCAGATGCTAGAAAATTCTCAGACTAAATCAGCTACTGAAATTAACGTGCTTAGGTGTGCGAGACATGATCAACACTCATGCTGGAGAAAACTGGGATTCTGACACAAAATTGTACAACTTGATTATCTAATGTTGCTCATTGTTACTTTTTTGCCGCTAATGTTAGCTTGAGGCTATGAGCTCAAACAGAGCTGTTAGCGACAGGGCAGGGGGCGGGTAGCTCTGCAGCAACAGCCCCGCCCACAAACCAGAATCCTATTTCCAATGAGCTACTGCCGCTGTGCATAAAATACATCTTAAAAAAGTTTTGATTTTGGCTAAAAACTTCATAATCATAATTAAAATTTCACTAGGAATAATTTTGTGATAGAAAAAAAATATGTTTGGAGTGGGACAAAAATGCCGTACACTACTTGATTACAGGATAAAGTCCTCTTGTAAGGAGTTACTCTGAAGGTCCTCCTCAGAAAGAGCAAATGCATTTTGATAGAATCCAGTTCAGTCCAGTAAAGTTGTTGGGACACCTGTAGGGCGGAGGTCACTCGTGTCACTGCCTCCTCTTTCAGATGAAAAGCCCGATGAGAAGTGGCTTCTGTTTGACGGACCCGTGGACACGCTGTGGATCGAGAGCATGAACTCTGTCATGGATGACAACAAGGTGCTCACTCTCATCAACGGAGAGAGGATCTCTATGCCTGAGCAGGTGAGGACGAGCAGGAAGTGACACAACAAACAAATCTGTTTAGTTAATGAAGGACTTTGAGTTAAAGGAAAAGGGATCAGGAGAGAAATGAAAATTCATTGAATGAACGAGTGGTTTGTATAAGGAGAGAAATGATGGTTCATTATTAATCACAGGGTAATCCTGAACTCTTGTGAACTTTATTTTAAATGTGAAGTTTTTCATATTTTATGAATATTTTTGGTCTTCCCTAAAATTGAAATAACATTCAATCTTTGTCGTATTTTTTCACTATTTTTCCTTTCTTTGATGATGTATGTATACATCTGAAATAGAACACTTGAATTTCCCTTTCAAAGATAAATAAAACATTTATTTGATTTTAATTATTTTAGAATCATCTGTTTTTATGTGAAAAGAAACAAAAAAACATGTTTTATTTTAACTAATCATAAAAGTATGTGTCTTTGGTGCTTAAGTATTTCAGATGTCCCATTAGTGTAGAACTCAAAGAACCCCTTTGGAAACTTGTTTCTGAAATGTTACCAAATAGACTGAGAGTTCATGAAAAGCTCACCTCACACACTGTGTTTTCTGGTAGGTGTCTCTTTTGTTCGAGGTGGAGAACCTGGCAGTGGCTTCTCCAGCGACAGTGTCCCGCTGTGGGATCGTCTACAACGACTACGTTGATCTGGGATGGAGGCCTTTCGTTCAGTCTTGGCTGGACAAGCGAAACAAAGTATGACCTCCGTCGATCAAAAAAGCCTTTAAAAAGTAGGAGGAAAAAACTAACTGCCTTTGACCTCTAGGTTGAAGTGGATCATCTAAAGCGTTTGTTGGAAAAATACTTGGAGAGCACGCTGGCTTTTAAGAAGACCCACTGTAAGGAGCTGATTCCCATCACTGAGCTGAACGGGGTCATCTCCTTGTGCCGCCTGTACGACTCCGTGACTACAACCAGCAGAGGGGTCAGTCCAGTACAGCTGATAGTGAAACCAGTTTGGACGTGTTTTTCACGCCCCTATCCTTCAGGTCAGTCACTCAGACACAGAAAAGCTGGGAAGGGTGGTGGAGCTGTGGTTCGTCTTCAGCCTAATCTGGTCCGTCTGTGCCTCCGTGGACGAGGACGGACGCAGGAAGATGGACCACTTCCTGCGAGACATGGAGGGCACCTTTCCTTTCAAGGTCTGTCCATCGAGCACCGCGTCACCAACCAAACCAAAGCAGAACTCTGAATGTTAGAACCAGTTATATAGAACATTTTTATCTACGACAAAGAACGAGTCAGATCTTCCACAAGCAAACAACAGATGAATAGTAGAGAAACGTGACAGAGAAACTAGACTGTAAGAGGCACAAATAGTGAATGCTTAAAAATCAGCTGTGTTCAGTCTGAAAACAAAGAACCAAGCAAAAATCTGTCAGACACCTGTAACATCAGAACCATTTGGACCCTGTTTGTTCAAATGTTTTATTGGGAAGGGGTTCCAAAGTCAGAAATATATTTCAGGCTTGAACTGTCGGGTTGCAGTGTTTTCACACTTCATGAAGAATGTATGTCACATGTGTCCAGCTAATATTTCAGCTACACCCTAGCTGTTTTTGCTAATTTAGGCTTTTTTCCATTTTTTAGGCTATTTGGAAGTTTAGCTATTTTTTTCAGCTTCAGGCTACCTGTTTTGACTAGTCTATTTTTAAAAAGTTTTTAGGCTAATTTGGCATTTAGCTAATATTTTTTTTACCTTCAGTGTTTTCAGCTTTTAGCTTCAGTGATTTTAGCTATCAGCTCCAGCATTTTTAGCTATCAATTTCAGCATCTTCAACTATCAGCACTAGCATCTTTAGCGGCCAAATTCAGCTTCCAGCACTAGCATGATTGCAGGTAATGCTTTATATCTAGTTCATAATTATGTTAGAAAGTTACTGTTTTAAAAAATGTAGTTTTAGAGTGTTCAATAAATGTTTATCCTGTTTGGCCCGCGACCTAAGGTGTGTTCTGGATTTTGGACCCCTGTGCGATTAAGTTTGACACCCCTGGTGTATGTGGTGGATTTTTTGGTATTCCAGCTGATGGAAAAAAACGCAAACTTCTAGAAAATCCCATCATGTTTGGTTCAAAAACTTCATTCTGTTTAAACATTTTTCTAACTTTTGCCCCAAATCCCTTCTAGGATACCATCTATGAGTATTATGTGGACCCAAACAGGGAAGCCTGGGTGCCCTTTGAGGACCAAGTCCCCAAATTTTGGCCCTACAACAATGAGTAAGTTGTATTCATATGAATATTTCTAAAAGCTTCATCACAACTGTCCTTACAGGTAGATATGGAGCGTTTGGAGGTGAAAAATGGTCAAACTTGTACAGGGCACATTGGTGGTGCAAATGAAACATCAAAGTCGCAAGCCGATCCCATAGCATGAAAATGTTCTAGCATGTTTTTTTTAAGAGCATGCTGTGGGAAAACGGTTCAAAGCAAACACTCAAACATGTAAAGGTGAGACCATGCTTTCAATGAGAGGCCTGATTGGTCGGTTTATAATTTGAAAAAACTTGCAATAAAGTAAAAATATAAAAAAAAACATTTGCAAGTAGATGTTCATAGAAAAGTATCAGCGTAAAATGATAATTGTGAGTAATAGCTGTTTATTTCTCAATAAAACTCTTTAGGATTTTGGTCTCTTGGAGTCAATTGGTACTTCCTGTTTGGAACGTGAGGGGGGAGGGGTCACTCTGTCTGTCTTTTACAGTCTAGGGGTGGGAAACAGGCGTTTGGTACAGATTTTTTTCTTCAAATTTCCTAAATCTTGCAGAGTGGCAACGAACTTACATACAGTAAGTGCGTACATGTCCCATTATCCTTAAATTATACTTCACAATAACCTTATCACACCACAGCAACAGTCCGTTCCATTTTCATAACGTCCGTTTAAGGTGGCCGTACAATCCTCAAGGGAACTGCAAGACACACCTTTAAGATTTGGCCGCACATGTCTAGGTCCCTCCACGTGCCCAACCGAAAACCCTGCAGCACCTGTACAGGATCATGTGACTAAGATTTTATATCTGAGAAAGTATCCTTTGTATTCATTTATTTTCATCAGAACTCCCTTCTACAAGATTATAATCCCAACGGTGGACACAGTCCGCTATAACTTACTGGTCAAGGCTTTGGTGGCGGGTCAGAACCCCGTGCTGCTCACTGGGCCGGTCGGGACTGGAAAAACCTTGGTGGCTCAGAGCGTCCTGCAGGGCCTGGACCAGAACTGGACTTCCCTCACCATCAACATGTCTGCACAGGTGTGTTTCCTCCAAGCTCCACATGCGTATGTAATCCATCTTTCCTCACAGCAGGAGATCCATCCCACGACTGCAGCTTCTGAGCGTGCTCATGAGGTGCCTCCAAACCATCTCTCTGTGACGGATGGGCTCAGTCTCAAATTCAGCACACTGATTAAAAGTCATATATTTTCCTTGCCATTCGTGATGTTACTGGAAACAGCTGAATGAGAGCCAGAGATGATTTAGGTTGTAATCAACGGCGCACTTCTTCACGGCAGCCGCTTCTCCTCATCCATCACTGCTGCCACAGTTTGTTCTGGCGCCCGTCTCCTGGTTTGGATTAGCAAATCTGAGGAGTTCAGTCGAGAACTGTTTTCATGCCCGTCTCGTCATCCTTCAGACTTCCTCCAACAACGTTCAGGCGATTGTGGAGAGCCGCCTGGAAAGGAGATCCAAAGGGGCCTTGGTGCCAGCTGGTGGGAAGCAGCTGCTCTGCTTTCTGGACGACCTCAACATGCCGGCCCTCGACCTGTTCGGCTCTCAGCCTCCGCTGGAGCTTCTGCGCCTGTGGATGGACTACGGCTTCTGGTACGACCTGCAGAAACAAACTCCAAACTATATCAAGGTAACATAACTGGGAAGTCCTTCTGCTGCTCATTGGTTTCTACCAACAAAGTGCATGGAAACAGACCGTGTTTGTGTTGTAACTGCACCAGGGCATGTTCCTGCTGGCCTCCATGGGGCCCCCTGGTGGTGGGAGGACTCACATCTCTGCCCGCTTACAGAGTCGCTTCAGCCTCGTCAATATGACCTTTCCTGATGTAAGTCTCTCTTCCTTTCATTTGTGTTTTACTTGGCTTTTTTTCCCCTCACATTTTATTTTTTTCTTTACTCTCCAGTGTTCCTGGTTTTATGTCTCTTTTCTTCTTTGTCTTTTAATAAGAACCACTTTCCACTCGATTTGCTTTCCTCATGTTTGTATGAAGTAGACTTCACATTCTTTACCAGCCACTTAAACAGCCACACCAAGGTTGTGGTTAAAAACATAAAATGAGTAAATAACAAAAACCTCAAATAAAATTAAAAGGAAAATAAAAACATCACAGTAAAAATAAAAACCATCAAAGGAAAAAGAGAAAACACTGGAGGAAAAATAAAAACAATCAATATAAAAATAAATTAACATAAATAAAAGAAAAACCATTAAAAAAAACATCTAAGCAAAACTATAATACAAATGTAAAAAATAATATCTCTGAAAAATAAAATTACTAAAATATAAACATCAAAGAAAAAAAATAAAATATTAAAGGAAAATAAAATAACATCAATGGAAAAATTAAAAACATTAAAGGAAATAACATAAATGTAAAAAAAAAACATGAAAAGAAAATTTAAAAACAAAGGAAAAACTACAAATATTAAACGAAAAATAAAAAACACCAAAGGAAAAAATAAAAACATAGAAAATAAAAAAACTTAAAAAGGAAAAATCGAAAACATCAAAGGAATTTTTTTTAAATAATACAAAACAAATAAATAAACCATTAATGGAAAAATAAAAACCAAGAAAGGACAAAAGAAACCCATCAAACCAAAAATGAAAACCATAAAGAAAACATAACAAAACTTAAAAGGAAAGAAAATAGAAGCACAAAAAGCATCAAAGGAAAAATCAAAGACATCAATGGAAAAATAAATACACCGATTGGCGTTGCTCCGGAGACTGTCTGCCCATGATCGTCTTCCTCCTCTGTTCTTTCAGAAGTCCCAGATCAGGAGCATTTATGGCTCCATGATCCAGAAAAAGCTGCAAAAGTTTACGGAAGAGTTGCAGCCACTTGGAGAAACCCTGACTCTCGCCACCATAGAGCTGTATGAAGCTGTCAGAGGGGCTTTCCTCCCAACACCATCCAAGATACATTATCTCTTTAACCTCAGAGACATATCCAAGGTACGGAGAAAACTGCTAAGCTTATTTATATTGAAGTTCTGGCATCTGACTTGGGCTGAACTGAGTTTTTGTTTGTGTTGGGGGGGGTCGTTCAGGTGTTTCAGGGTCTGTTGAGGGCCAGCCCAGACTTCCATGATAACAAAAACAGCATCACAAGACTGTGGATCCACGAGTGCTTCCGGTAAATCCCTAATACAGGTTTTAATCCTCTGTTTTAGTTTGTATCAGGAGTTCTGTACTCTGCCCCCTTCAGGGTTTTCTCAGATCGACTCGTGAGCCGCAGCGACACCGACGCCTTTCTGGTTCTGCTGGAGGAAAAAGTGGCATCTCACTTCAACGTCCCGCTCCACAGCATTTGTCCCAACAAGCAAGCGCCAATCTTTGGTACCTTTGTCTGCCTGTGAGGTGTCTTCAACGTGGGGCTGGAGGGGTTTACGTTCCCTTGTGTTCATCAGGAGACTTCCTGACTCCAGAGTCCGGCTATGTGGACATTGTGGACATGAAGGTTCTGAAGACGTTCATGGAGTCGCAGCTGGAGGATTACAACATGACTCCTGGAATGGTTCCCATGAATCCTGTGTTGTTTCAGGATGCCATCGAGCACAGTAAACCCTTAATCACCCCAACACTTCAACCAGAGATGCAAATAGTTCAAAATGTGTGTGCTGCCTGTGTCACCTGCTCTCGTTCAGGATCTATTCCCTCTTCACAGTAACTCGTGTGGTGCGCGTCATCAGTCAGCTCAGAGGAAACATGTTCCTCATCGGCATTGGCGGCTCCGGCAGGCAGAGTCTCTCCAAGATCGCCGCCTTCATCTGCGGGTACCGGCTTTTCCAGGTGGAGGTCACCAAGCAGTACCGCAAGCAGGAGTTCAGGGAAGGTAAGATGAGAGGAAAGCAGGAGTGCAGCTCACTGCTGTGGGAAAAGTCCCTCCCAGTTATGAATGCTTCTCCCGGCAGACATTAAGAAGCTTTACCGCCTCACTGGAGTAGAAAACAAGCCCACGGTCTTCCTGTTCAGCGACACTCAGATCGTAGACGAATCCTTCCTGGAGGACATCAACAACATCCTGAGCTCAGGCGAGGTGCCGAACCTCTACAAGTCAGATGAGTTTGTTGAGGTTGGTTATTCCCCTAAACATCCCTGGAAAGGTCGCCATGTTTTCAGGGTGTCTAAATTTAGCAGGGCCCTAGAAATTTCCCAGAAGTCTTTGCAAAAGGCTAGTGTGAACCAATGCTCACCAGATTGGCGAATATAATGCATTGTATTTGACTGATTTCTGATTTAAATATTATATTTATTTTTATTTACCATTCAAGATTTCATCATCAGAACACAGTGGATCCATGAATACTCTTCGAAATTTTTATTTATTTATTAGGTTTTTTACTTCAGCGAATTGGCGACATCATATTTACAAGTTAAAGTAGTGAGGAGGAGTTCAAAAAATCCAGTAGTGAGTAATAAGGGAATTCAGACACGACCATGACCTACTGAGAGTTTTGTACTAGATTCTGCCATCATTTCACAAAATGTTTTCAAATATTCACCATGACTGTTAAATTGTTTTTAGACTTAAAACATTAAAAGCAAAGAACAATTGAATAAACGTAAAGCATCAAATTAATTTGGAGTTAACTGAGTAAAAAAAAAAAAAATTGAACTTTTTTCTTGTTTTGTGCTTTTTCTCATTACTTGTGGGGTTCCACAGGGGTAAGTGTTGGAACCCAGTTTACATGTCCAAAGGAAAATTAATTTATATAAAGCTTCTGAAACTTTAAAGGGCCTATATTATTCTACTGTTAAGCCTTTCAGAATAAACTATACATATTTTACCTTCGGCACACTAAATACACTTGTTTCTCACTTTGTGATGTCACAACATGAGGACCCACTCATATGTGTGGATTTGGAGAGGCTGGTGCTCAGGGAGCAGGTGTTTAGATGAATGCTCAGAGATGCATGAATGGATCAAAATACCACTTTAGGGTTGTTTTTTCATTAGGAATAACATTAAAATACACGTAAAAGCTCAAAAGAGTTTATTTGGCATAATCTAGGCCCTTCAAAAATGTTTTTTGCAGATGACATTAAAGTGTTTTGTTTTGATTATGACCCGCAGGTGCGGATGAGTTTGGCCAGTACAGAGTTAAGGGAGAGTTTGCTTTGACAGAAATGAGTTCTGAGAAAATTATGCTGCTTTTACAAATACAACTATAGCTCAACATTATACATGCATGAATACATCAATATACATACAGCAAATACCTGACCATTTTATTTATTTATTTAGAAATCAGATAAACTGTTGTCTTTAAACATGAACTTGATAAATCCGTCCGTGTTCTGCAGCGAGAGCTCTCTGGTTTATGTGTGCAGGTGTGCCGCGCTCTGTCAGACTCCGCCAGGAAGGACAACGTTCCAGAAACTCCTGAGGCTCTATTCAGCTACCTGATCGAGAGAGTCCGGAACAACCTGCACATCGTTCTCTGCGTGAGTCCAGTGGGAGAACAGTTCAGGTGGGTTCCTCTGTGACTGTGGACTAAGCTCTAAGAATCAAATGATCCACACCACATCCATAGTCCACACCTATACCTCTTCAAAGTTACCGACGCCAAATTTGTCAACCAAACGACCACACCTACTTCAGAAGCCATTTGGAATTCAGTCATCAATGTGTATATCAGACTTTGTCAGTCCAGTTATTTTATACAGTAAATGATGTGGAAGTCACACTCACTCAGTCCAGTTCTCTTATACAGCCACCGATGTGGATGACACTCTCCCTCATTCCAGTTCTCTTATACAATCATCAATGTGTATATCAGACTCTTCAGTCCACTTCTTTTATACACTCATCAACTCATCAGATTCACTAAGTCCAGTTCTTTTATAAAGTAAATGATGTGGATGTCACACTCACTCAGTCCAGTTCTCTTATACAGTCATCGATGTGTATATGAGACTTGTTCAGTCCAGTTCTTTTATAGAGTCATCTATATATGTATATCAGACTCACTAAGTACAGTTCTCTTATACGGTAAATTATGAGGATGTCACACTCACTTATACCAATTCACTTATACAGTCATCAATGTGGATATCACACTCACTCATTCCATTTCTCTTATACATGCATCAATTAGGATGTCACACTCACTAATTCCAGTTGTCTTCTACATTTACTGATGTGTAGATCAGACTCACTCAGTCCAGTTGTCTTAAACAGTCATTGTTATGAATATCACACTGACTCAGTCCAGTTTTTTTCTACTGTCACTAATGTGTAGATCAGACTCACTCAGTCCAGTTGTCTTAAACAGTCATTGATGTGAATATCACACTCATTCAGTCAAGTTGTTTTCTACTGTCTCTGATGTGTAGATCAGACTCACTCATTCCAGTTGTCTTATACAGTCATCAATGTGGATATCACACTGACTCAGTCCAGTTCTCTTATACAGTCATTGATGTGTTTTAGCGGTGGAGTGCAGACAGGCTACAGTCAAAATCCTTTTTCAATTAGACATTCTCTTACAGGAAGCGCATCCTGCAGTACCCGGCCATTGTTAACTGCACCACCATCGACTGGTTCTCTGAGTGGCCCAAAGACGTGCTGCTGGAGGTCGCTGAGAGATATTTGGATGGACTCCTGCCAGAGTTGCTGGAGGGGGTGAGACTGCATCAGAAAAAATCCTCAACCTGTTAAGAAGTTGATATTTAAGATTCTTTGTTACCGTGCAGATCAAGACGAAGGTCGCCAGCGTCTTTGTGACCATGCACCAGTCAGTGGAACAGGTGTCTGAAAGGATGAAGCTGGAGCTCAGGAGGCATAACTATGTGACGCCTAACAACTACCTGGAGCTAGTTTCTGGATATAAGAAGTCTGAACCTCCGCGCTCTTCTCCTCTTTCTTCTGAGGAGGAGCTGTTCTGATGTTTGTGTCTGTCCAGGCTTCTAACAGAGAAACACAGTGAGGTGGGGGAGCAGGTGGGCAAGCTTCGCAGTGGCCTTTTTAAAATCGACGACACTCAGGAGAAGGTGAAGGCCATGTCTGTGGAGCTGGAGGAGGCCAAGAAGCAGGTGGCCCAGTTCACTAAGGAATGTGAGGAGTACCTCTCCCACATCCTGCAGCAACAGGAAGAGGCTGCAAATCAGCAGAAGGTGCATGTGGACGCCAAGCCATCACCAAAAAGTTTAAGCTTCACAGACAGGCTGTGAAAATTCTGCGTTTTTTGTCTGTGTTCCGTATCAGGCAGTGACTGATCACAGTGAGAAAATTGCCGCTGAGGAGACGCAGTGTAAGTTCATGGCTGAAACCGCACAGAGGGATCTGGACAAAGCTCTTCCCGCCCTGGAAGCCGCCTTGAAGGTACGGCTCTGTCCCTCCAGTCTGAAACTTGACGTCCTAACCATGGGCTGGATATGAGAACTGGATTGAGGGTGACAAAAATAAAGTCAATTCAGTCGACATTTTTTCACAATAAGGTGTCGCCATGCTGGAGCCGGGTGTCAATAAACAGTGATTTTGGTGTTTTTTTATGACAAATGGGCGTGGAAATAATTTTAGACATTTTTTTTAAGTGTTCAGCTTCAGTGTTGGAGATCCCATGTAACCGTCTACCTTTACCTAATAGTAAGTCTCTCCCTGGTCATCATCTGTCACTGACCACATCCTCTCAGGCTCTGGAGTCTCTGAATAAGAAAGACTTGACAGAGATGAAGTCCTACGACCGTCCTCCGGCGCTGGTGGAGACGGTGATGCAGGCCGTCATGACCCTGCTGGGAAAAAGCCCCTCATGGGCCGATGCAAAGAAAGAGCTGGGTGAGAAAACGGATTTCTGTTGCTAATGCAAATGTGGAAAAGTGCTTTAGAGCATCAAGATGTTTTCATTACTGTCCTGAACCTTCGTGGCAGGTGACACCAACTTCATCAAGACTCTGGTTAACTTTGACAAGAACCGAATCACAGACCAGGTATTGAAGAAGATCGGCACCTTCTGCAGACAGAAGGATTTCCAACCGGAAACTGTCGGCAGAGTCTCCCTGGCTGCCAAGTCTCTGTGCATGTGGGTCAGAGCCATGGAGGTACAAGAAGGAGCTCCTCCTCATGTTTGAACCAGAAAGCATCCTCTGAAGGACTGTGGAGAGGACCTCTTTGTTTTTCCTCCCCTTCAGGTGTATGGTCACGTCTACAGGGAGGTGGAGCCAAAGCGGGCCCAGCTGAACGCCGCCAAAGCCCAGCTGGCGGACAAACAGGCAGCACTGTCCGACTCGCAAAACAAACTGCGAGAGGTGGGGGAGAGGCTGGAGGAGCTGAAACGGCAGTACGGGGAGAAGGAGGTCATGAGGGAGAGCCTGAGAAAGAAGTCAGAGGAGATGGAGGTGAAACTGGACCGAGCCGCCAAACTGGTGACGGGACTGGCTGGAGAGAAGATCCGCTGGGAGGAGAGAGTGAAGGTGCCTCAATCTCAGGCCGACTTCATCACCTGAAAACACACTTGTGGTTTTCTGCTACATTCAGGATAACAGAGCTTCAAACCAGCGTTTATGAGCTGGTTTGAAGCTTTTAAGAAGTTTTTAATCTCCTCACTCTCAGTTATGAAGAAACTGTTTTCTCACTGTGACAAAGTAATTTGATCTACTTATCTTTGGTCTCGTACAGCTCAGTTTATTCTCACAGTTATAGGTAGACGGTGACAATATGACATTCTATAATGAGACTCGCTTCATTTATGAGAGAAGCTGAAAATGATGATGCTCAAAGCTTCGCTTTCAGGAAGTGGTTCAGGCTTTTCTGCAAGTTTTGACAGTGATATGAATCCCTCAGATTCCTTTCAAAATGTGGGGGTTTAATGGAGAGTTGCCTGCATTGAGAGTTTGAAAATTTAGGAGAAACTGCTGTTTTTAGATTAAAAACAAAACAATGATGTGGCCCCTACACAATAATAACTGGCCATATCTCAAGCTTACAAAAGCCCGATCGTTAACCAAATGCTTGTGATGGGCACATGATGCTTCATGAAACAATGAGCCCTTTCATCCAAATGGCTCTAGTGCAAAGCTTCCTCGTCCTTTTTTTGCTTTAGTATGACATCTACAGCATTTAAAAATATCAGTGGCTATGAAATTTAAAATGCGAGGTATTTTGGAGAAAGGCTGTAAATAAAACTGTCAGTAAAAAAGAAGCATGCAAAACATGAATGTTGTGTATTGTGTATGTGTGTAGTTATGTACATATATGGAAAATGATAATTTGGAAATGATGAAAACGATCATTTATCATTTAGTGTTTCTAAACTGTCTCCAAGGTGTCTCTATAATGTCTTGAAAGTGTCTCTAAAGTGTTTCCATAATGTATCTTCATTGTCTCCAAAGTATCTCTAAACTGTCGCCAAAGTATCTCTAAACTGTCTCCAAAGTGTCTCCAAAATGTCTCTAAACTCTCCCTAACTCTCACTTACTGCAACTCTCCATCAAGCAGCCACATTTTGAATGAAGCCTGAGGGATTCCCATCACTGTGAAAACTCACTGCAAACAATAAACCACTTTCTAAATCAGTCAGGTGGCACAGCCGGGCAGCAAGGTTTCAGACATGATTTGCAGCTCCTCTCCTGAATGAAACAAGACTCAACATCACACCAGTGGCGGACCGTCAGGGCCTGCAAGGCCTTCTCTGCTGGCCTAAAAATATCTGAATCACAGACTGATATTAATTATTATTTATTTCCGTGAATACGTATTCTATAATTCCAAATGCTCTGTCTTCGTCCTTTCATTGCTGTCTCCCTGGTTGCACGTGTATTTTCCTATTTAAGCATTAACCAATCACATTGCAGCACCATTTGTTGCTAGGGTCAAAGAAATCTGCCCGGAGGCCTTCACAATCAGTTCTGCGGGCCCTGTAGCATAAAATACTTGTCGACCAAGCTGTTGCTTCAACCAATCAGATCTGGAGGAGACCACGTGATAGGCCAGCCAGCTGGCCCACGGAAACGTCAGGATTTTCACGCGCTGTGATTGGATAATCAGAGAGTGTACTAGGAAGAGCCGGTAAACTGAATCCGTAGCGACCCTCACAGGCAAATAAATCGAATATAATAGCTGGTTTGTCAATCCACAATGGCTGAAGGAGGAGAAGAAATGGATTTGGTTGCAGACTTACTCTGTCAAAGCCGTTTTCAAGACGGACTTTTCAAGAAAAGCTGGACATTGTTAAGCGGGTCGGGCAACTCCGAAGCTAGCAAGCCCCGTGTCCACTGCTTCTGTTGAACGGACATTCTCAGCCCTGAAGCGAATTAAAACTTATGCCAGAAATACGTCAGGGCAGGCTCGACTTTCAGCATTAGCTTCCATGGCGATAGAAAAGGACTTCTTGATGGAACTAAAACGCACGGATAATCTGCACGACAGAGTGATTGAAATCTTCTTGAGGATAGAAAGGATGGATTTTGTCTACAAATAATCCGGATTTTTGGTGATTAAAATTTTGCTATATACCTAAATATTATTGAAATTTTATCAGGTTATTTTTTTATGCTTTTGGTGTGTGTGTGGCAGCTGTACCTGCAGTAGAAGTTTTATTGCTATAAAATAGTTATTGAGGGTTGGGTTGATTCAGATGGAGCACTACTGAAGGCCTAGGTGTGAAATGCACGGCCCGCCACTGCATCACAGAAACGTCCCCTCCAAAATTAAAGATGGATTGCATAAAAATCTTGAAAATTATCAGATTTTTAAAAAAAAAAAAAACCTCCTTAAACAAACTGCTTTGATGTTTTTGTAAACCCTGGTGTGCTTAAGCCTTCTTGGTCCATGTTGTGTTTCAGGGACTTGAAAAAGACATTCATTTCCTGGTGGGGGACTGCCTGCTGGCGGCAGCTTTCCTCTCCTACATGGGACCCTTCCTTTCCAGTTACAGAGACGAGCTGCTGAACGTCTGGATGACAGAGGTCTGACCGTCTGACTCGCTGATGCTCACTTCCACGTTTGTCTCTCATCTTTTCCGACTTGCACTTGCTTTTCTCTAGATCCAGACTGTGGAAATCCCCTGCTCTCCTACGTTCAGCTTTGCTGCCTTCCTCTCCAAACCCACCGCCGTGAGAGACTGGAACATTCAGGGCCTGCCCTCAGACGCCTTCTCCACTGAGAACGGGGTCATCATCACCCGTGGAAACCGGTCAGCATGCTCCCCCGTTAAGATGTAAACCGTTCCAAGAGATTCACACACTAACCGTCAGAATGTTTCTTGTTCTTCTATTAAAGATGTCCGTTAATCATTGACCCTCAAGGTCAAGCTCTGAAGTGGATCAAAAATATGGAAGCAGAGAAGGTCAGAGCTTGAGAAAGAAACAAAATCCTTTTTAATCAATGTTCATGAGTGTTTCCTGCCTGTTTGCCCCCAACAGGGTCTGAAGGTTATAGAGTTCGGAATGGCGGATTACCTGCAGGTCCTGGAAAATGCCATCCAGTTTGGAAACCCCGTTTTGCTGCAGAATGTCCAGGAAGAACTGGATCCTTCTCTTAACCCCGTTCTCAACAAATCCCTGACGTGTATAGGTGGGAACATCATTACACAAGTGACCAGAAGACGCCTCCATGATCACACCTGAGTTCTCGTTGGGTTGGTTTTTCTATCAGGCGGCAGCTTGCTACTGAAGCTGGGAGACAAAGAAGTGGAATACAATCCAGACTTCCGGTTTTACATCACCACCAAGCTGTCGAACCCCCACTACACCCCCGAGGTGTCAGCCAAGACTACCATCGTCAACTTTGCTATCATGGAGCAGGTTTGGGTGTTCCTCAGAGTCTTGTGTGGTTACAGTTGTCTTTCCAGTCCATGACGGTGGTTCTGTGTGTAGGGTCTGGAAGCCCAGCTGCTGGGAATTGTGGTGCGGAAGGAGCGTCCGGAGCTGGAGGAGCAGAAGGACACTCTGGTGATCAGCATTGCTGCTGGGAAGAAAAGCCTCCAAGACTTGGAGGACGAGATCCTCAGGTAGAGAACCGCTGCAGGTTTGCCTGTGTCCAAACTCCAACAAAACAAAGAACAGACACACCGAGAACGGCGTTTGTTAACCCTTTAATACCTGAGATGTCGCCGGTGACGGCAATATAACTGATGCAGAGGAAAAGTTTCCTCAGCATCAGAATCAGTTGGTTTATGTTGATTACGTTAACACTTCACTACTGTAAAGCGTTGCAAATTGCTGCAAATCTGCTTTTCTCCACTTTAGAATCTGGAGAAAAAACTTTATTTGTGTAAATGGTCTAAGTGTAAACACTTATCTGAGACCCGTTTTTCATAAGCATGATCCAAATTGTCCCTACAGTTCCACTCTAACTATATTTTTCTCTCACAAAGTTGTCCCCAAAGGTCTTTTAATCATGATAACGCAGGTTTTAGCTAAAATCAAAAACCGTATGTCGTTTTGTAAGATATATTTTCTGGAGCTCATTTAAAATCTTTCGGAGTTGTGGCACGGAAGTTAGCCACCACTAATTTCCCATCAGCCCTTTGTTTACACTTTTCTGCCAGCTTATAGCAACTCACAAGCCTAAGCTAATATTAGCGTAGCAAACAAAAAAACAGAGAGTATCGGAGCGATCCAGCCGTACAGTTTTGAACCAGATAGCAGCTCAAATGAAGAAAATAAAGACGTTAATGGATCCATTTGTCTGAAAGTGGATGCTTACGAATTGTAGCGGAAAAGGAAGACTTTGGCCCGGAATTGCTGAGCTTTTTCAAACCTCTGGTTTTCATCTGCTGCTGATTTATCACAATTTTAATTTAAAAAATGCAGTTTTAATTTTAAATAATTTTATCTCCATCATGAGAAAAATGCTACAAATACATGTTCAAAACAGGATTTTCATTGGAGTGGGCTTTAAAAATCCATTGGACATAACTTGATCCCTGTCTTCTGCCCTGTAGTTCATCCTCCTTCCACTAGAAGGACTTTTCCTGCTCATTTCAAAATAACTGGTTCCATGAAATCTCAAGAACTCTTTTGGCGGGAAAAGTTTTACTAATTTTATAAACTTTATGGCAAGAATAGCTCAACTATTGTTGTCATTTTTTTAAATGACTACTTGCTGTATTGCCAAAAATTGAAAATGTGTTGATAATTAATTCTTTATAATATAGTTACAGCATGTTAAAAATATGTTGCTTAAAATTTGAGACAGTGGGTAAACAACACGAATTTCAATATTTTTGCAAACTAATAATATTGTAAGCAAAAACTTACCAAATCACCTAAGGGATCATAACTAATCCTATCTAAATATCTCATTAAAATATGATATTTCAAAAATATGGTGTGGATTGTATCAAAGACATTTTGATGAAAACAAAAAAAATTCTGTTAATTCTTACATATCGTGGACCCTAAAGGGTGAAATCAGCCATTTTTCCCAGCTGTCCTTTTGTTTTCCTGCACAATTTTCTGACTGATAGGCCTAAAAAGGAAGACTGTAAGTCCAGATCTACGTGTAGCTTTCACGTAGGTTTACTCCATAACTTCCAGAGAAATGCTCCTTCAGGAATTGATCCTTTTCGCTCTTCTTGCCGCAGACTGCTGAACGAGGCGACTGGCTCCCTGCTGGACGACCCGCAGCTGGTGAACACCCTCCAGACATCCAAGGAGACCTCCGCCAAAGTCTCTGAGAACCTGGAGAGGAGCGAACAGACCGAGCAGAAGATCGACTCTGCCAGAGAGGTCGGTGGGAATCCCGGAAGGCCGCGTTCGTTCCAACATCTAACCCGAACATTTTGTTCTGCTTTTGCAGGCCTATCGACCGTGCGCCCAGAGGGCGTCCCTCCTCTTCTTCATTCTCAACGACATGGGCTGCCTGGACCCCATGTACCAGTTCTCTCTGGACGCTTACATTGAGCTCTTTAACCTCAGCATCGAGAAGAGCGCCTTCAGCGAGAAGCTGGAAGAAAGAATCGGCAGCCTCAACAGCTACCACACATACGCCGTCTACAGGTTCAAGTCCAATCAAACATGTTCTTGACCATTTTTCTGATGGTGGAGGACATATATAAAGAAAATGAAGGTTAAGACTGTATTTCTGACCTGAAGTTCTGTCTGCTGCAGGACCACGTGTCGCGGTCTATTCGAGGCCCACAAGCTGCTCTTCAGCTTCCACATGTGCGCTAAAATCCTGCAGGCCGCCAGCAAACTCGCCCTGGATGAATACAACTTCTTCCTACGAGGAGGACTGGTAAAAACCTTCATCATCTTTTTAAAGTCCCCCATGTCAATTTTTTTAATTTTTAAAAAATATTCCCAGTAGTGTTTCAATTATGATTATGGCATTTTTAACTAAAATCCCACAACCTAAATGTCTTAAAAGCCATATCGCAGGTTTATCGGAAGCCTCTGTTTCCAAAATCTCTTCTACATGGGCGTGGTCAGGCTAAACGCTGAGCTAAGCAGCACCGCCTTCTGATGATAATAGCTAGGTGCTAGTGAAGGCAGCCCGCCAAGGGGGACCTCTCTACATGTCCCTGTACATGTCAAAAACCAAAAAAAAAAAATCAAAATGATTTTCATCAGAGGGGTCTTTAAATCCTCAATCTGACGGACTTTCCAGGTTCTGGACCGCAGCAACCAGATGAACAACCCCTGCAGCAGCTGGCTGCCGGACTCCTGCTGGGACAACATCACCGAGCTGGACAAGCTGTTCCGCCTCTGCGGCATCGTTTCCTCATTCCAGCTGAGTTCTCGAAAGTGGAACGCTTGGTTCATCAGCGCCGAGCCGGAGAACTCGCCGCTTCCAGGTTTGGTGGCTTCCATCACGTCTTCATGTGCTCCTTCCTCAGTTTCTGTCTGGATCCATCTTTCCTGGTTCTCCTCCAGACAACTTGGACAGCAAATGCACTCCGTTCCTGAAGATGCTGATCGTGCGCTCGCTGCGTCCGGACCGCGTCTCCTTCTGCATCACCTCCTTCATCATTCAAAACCTCGGGAGCCGCTTTGTGGAGCCGCCTCCTCTGGACATGAAGGAGGCGAGTGTTCAGAACTTATTCATCCCTCAACCTTCATCAATCAGACTTACATTTTTTTTCTATTCTCAGGTTGTGGAGGAGTCCACTAGTTGTACTCCTCTGATTTTTGTTCTTTCTCCGGGAGTGGATCCCACCGGAGCACTGGTGCAGCTGGCAGACTCCTCCGGCATGACTCAGCACTTCCACGCCCTGTCTCTCGGTCAGGGACAGGCCCCCATCGCCAAAAAACTGATTGAGGAGGGCGTGAAGAATGGTACAAGTCCATTTACTGTTCATCAACTCTCCCTGTGGACCTGCGCTCATCCTGGTATTGTTATTTTCTACCTCACAGGTCACTGGGTTTTCCTCGCCAACTGCCACCTCTCTCTGTCCTGGATGCCGGAGCTGGACGAGCTGATCAAGCGGCTGCAGCTGCTCAAGCCCCACCCAAACTTCCGGCTGTGGCTCAGCTCCTCTCCACACCCCGAGTTTCCCATCACCATCCTCCAGGCTGGGATCAAGATGACCACCGAGCCGCCGAAGGTGCAGCCTCTAAAGCAGCGTTCACACCAAACGGGATTGTGGGTCAGAATCAGAAGCTTCTGGTTTCAGTGCTAAAGAGTAACGTAACGGGACAGTTGGAGGCTGACTCCACTCTCAGCCCGGATTTGAAAAATCCAAAAAGGGGGCGGGGCTTTGGGAGGCATCCTACATATAATCAATGCTTCCATGCAGCAATGAGTCTACAACCTGTTGACTGAAGCTCCTCCCACTCATGTCTGGAGCATCAACTTTATAAACACATTTTTGGACAAAGGTGGAGGCAGAGGGTCTAAATTTGATGCTGGAATCTCGTTTGATGTGAACACTGAAGCCTCTGAGCGTTTTCTGAACGGCTGCTGTCTGCAGGGCATGAAAGCAAACATGATGCGGCTGTTCAAGCTGGTGACGGAAACTCAGTTCAGCCGCTGCTTCAAAGCCGGGCCCTACAGGAAGCTCCTCTTCTCCCTCTGCTTCTTCCACAGCCTCCTGCAGGAGAGGAAGAAGTTCCAGCAGCTGGGCTGGAACGTGGTGTACGACTTCAATCATTCCGACTTTGAGGTCCTCCAGCCCCCTGCAGAGCTGCTCTCTTTTTTTATTTTTTATTTTTTTAATTTAAGGCTGATGTTCATCCCCTCTGCAGGTGAGCGAGAACCTGCTCTGCTTCTACCTGGACAAATACGAACACACTCCCTGGGACGCCCTCAAGCACCTGATCGCTGACATCATCTACGGCGGCCACGTCACCGACCAGTGGGACAGACGCCTCCTGACCACGTACATGGACGACTTCTTCTGTGACGCCGCCGTAACGCAGCCGCTCTACAAGTCAGTCACACTTTCATGTACCCCCCACTTAAAAAAACAGTGTTTCTCCTGGTGGAAAAGTGGGGCTAAAACTTCAGTCTGCTGGCAGATTACTAGCACCCCCTGGAGGAGAGTCAGAATATTACATCTTCAAGTGATTCATGCAGAATCTGCAGAGGGAAATACTATTTAAGAAAGAGCCAAAAAATGAAATATAATCAGAAAATGTCAGATTTGATTTGATTCATGTCCACATAAACAAAACATTCATGTACAACAAAGATAATCGAATTCAAAATATAAAATGATGTAATGATGTGTGGATTATGTATTTATGTTGCCATGTCCTCCAAAATTTTGCAAATAAAAATTTAAACTGGAACTTAATCTGAAATACAAAATAAAACGTCAGAATAACGCGTGATTAATAAATAAGTATTTGCTTTATTCTATAAATTACATTTATAGATATATAAAATGTATATAAACATTTATATATTTTGACGGGTAATTTGGGCCTTCATAAAAAATATATATGATGATAAAGTCGTAAAAATATATAATTTCAAAAGTCATAATTGTACTAGGAAAACCTCATAAGTTGTGATTTCTTTAAAAATAAAACAGTACACTTTCAAAATAAAAGGAAAGCCCTTTCAGTGAACAATGTGATGTTTCCCTGAATTATCTTCAACATAAACGAAACAGGTTATGTTTCATTGTCTCTGTTGAGACATTTTAAAAGCTAAACTAACAATTTATATTCAAAGAAGGGTGGCTTTATATGTGAATCTTAAATTTACAACTTTATTCTTTTAAATTGTTGATTTTTTCTTAAATTGTACAACTATTTCCTTGTAAAACTTTTTCTTTTTCTTTATGACTTATTCTCATATATTTGTTTGATTGTTCCTATTTTTTGTATGGTGGCCCTAATACTCTTTTATTGTATATTTGCTGTTAATATCAGCAACATGTTGTTGTGTTACCGTGACAACGCACCACAAATCAAATAGGAAAAAGGCCATTTAAACAACAAAAACAACAAGGCTAAAGTAATAAAAATCAATTCAATATTTACGTATTTTGTAAGTGACTGTGGTATAAGTGTGATAATGCCCAACAAAGTGCACATTATCAGAAATTGAAGTGGAAGCCTTACCAAGCAGAAAACGGTTGCTTTGTGATTTTTAATAACTTCTTTTTCTCATTAATGGCGTGTGAACGCGATAACGTTGACAACCCTAATATATAAAAATGTAAGCAGATCTACATTTTTACAAAAGACTTTTTCATGAAATGCTGTTAACTTTAGTTGAACAACTTTGTTCCCTGACACTAGAAATAAAATTGGACCTTTGGTTTTTTGAATACAAGTGATATGAAATATTTGACCTTTTCTGGTGTTAAAAGAGTGAACTTGATCTTTATAAATGTCTTACCTTTGGAAACTGATTGGACTTTTACCATGAATTATCGTAACAGGAAGAAGTGTGTTTTTAAAAAAACATTTATGTCATAATATATAACATTTGTCATTTTAAAAATGTCAAAGCCCTCCTTTTTTCTGTCAGGTTGTCTAGCTTACCGACCTACGTCATCCCCGCTGAGGGGCCGCAGCACTCCTACAGGCTCCACATCCAGGCGCTGCCGTCCACTGAGCACCCCGAGCTGTTCGGCCAGCACCCCAACGCGGACATCGCCAGCCAGATCGCCGAGACCAAGACGCTGTTCGACAACCTGCTGTCCATGCAGCCGCAGTTCAGCAGCAGCAGCACCTCCGGGGGGGCACAGCCCACCAAGGAGGACGCGGTGAGGATTTGAAAAACAATGACTGGAATTTTTAGCATCAGACTGTGTTTCAACTTTTGAAAATGTTTACTTAGTTTCTAAGTTTTTGTTTCGTTTTTTTTTTTTTTTTTTTTTAGTAAAAACTGGGAAAATATCCCATTTTTCTGACATGTTTTCTGTTTTAAAATCATCCGATGCCTCTGCTTTTCCAGGTCTTAGAGTTGATAAAGGAAATCTGTGGAAAAATCCCGGCACAGATCGACTACGAGGCGACCAGAACCCGTCTGCAGGACTCCTGCTCTCCGCTCAACGTGGTTCTCCTGCAGGAGATCGAGAGATACAACTCACTACTGGAAACCATCATGTATGAATCCTCACACTCGTTCTGATACACTTCGAAATGCAAGAAAATCCTCTTCACATGACAGAAAAATGTCAAGTTCTGTGTTTTACCGGTTCAGACTGATCCGGTTGAACTGAAGGTCCCAGTGGGTTGATGCTGTTGTGTTTGGGCTGCAGGTCGTCTTTGCTGGAGCTGGAGAACGGAATCAAAGGCTTCGTGGTGATGTCGTCCAGGATGGAGCAGACGTTCACCTGCATCTACGAGGGCCGTGTTCCTCCACTGTGGCAGAAGGTCTTTAGGTTTCATTTGTTTTTTGAGTATCTCCTGTGTTTCCTATTTATTTTTTAAGTGTTTCCTGTTCATTTTTTGTGTGTTTCCTACTCATGCCCCATGTTTTTTTCTTTTGTTGCCTAAGTGTTCCTTGTTTAAAGTCCCAGAAGTTGTCACAAACCTAGGTGTGTAAAATGTTTCTCCACATTCGACCCGTCTCCTAGAGGAGTGGTGAGCTGCAGACACAGCAGTGGTCAAGAACCATTTGGTGGTTTAACCACAAAACCCAATCCAAGCCAGGGTCAATCAGGGAGGCATACGGTCCAATTTTTTGAGTCTTTGGTATGACTCAGCCTGGATTTGAACTCATGACCTTCCAGTCTCAGGGCAGACACTCTAGCACAGGGCCACTAAGCTAGTTTCTTGCATTGTTTCCTGTGTGTTTCCTACTTATGGCCCATGTTTGTGTATTTTCTGCATGTTTCCTTTTATTTTTCTGTGCATTTCCTGTGTCTTCTACGTATGCCTTCTGTGTTTCTTATCAGTTTCCTGTGTGTTTCTTGTGTATTTCCTGTGTGTTTTCTGTTCATTTCCTGTATTTTCTTATTAGTTTTGTGTATGTTATTTGTATGTTTCCTGTGTGTGTCTTAGTTTCTTGTGTGTTTCCTGTATGTTTTTGGTGCATTTCCTGTATTTTTCCTGTGTGTTTTCTGTGGGTTTCCTGTATTTTGCATGTATTTTTCTTATTAGTTTCCTGTATGTTATTTGTATGTTTCTTGCGTGTGTCTTAGTAGTTTCCGGTGTATTTCCTGTATGTTTTTGGTGCATTTCCTGTATTTTTCTTATTAGTTTCCTGTATGTTATTTGTATCTTTCCTGTGTGTGTCTTAGTTTCCTGTTTGTTTCTTGTATGTTTTTGGTGCATTTCCTGTATTTTTCCTGTGTTTTTCTTAGTAGTTTCCTGTATGTTTTCTGTGTGTTTTCTGTGGTTTCCTGTATTTTTCCTGTGTTTTTCTTATTATTTCCCTGCATGTTTCCATATCATCTGGTTCTCCATTAGCACTAAAACAGCTACAGGCATGTCTCAGGGGTTTGATATTAAAGGGGTATTTATCTGTCCCCCTGCCTGCATGCACACATGCACGCTCAACCGTGCACGCACACATAGACACACTGTGAAGAGGCTCTGGCAGCGTTCCAGCCGGGATTCTGTCCCACTCCTCCACTCCGGCTTCATTATCCAGTGGAGAGAGCACAGGCGGAGCAGCCAGCCAGGGTCAAGGGGCTTCAGTGGGTGAAGCTTCATGTGTGAGTCACAGGCATGTGTCCAGCCTACAGAGGTCGGCGTTTGTGTTGATATTCATGTCTGTCTCTTTGGCTGGGCACAAAAGCATAAATGCAGGTGTGTGTGTGTGTGTGTGTGTGAGGGTGTGTGTGTGTGAGTGTCCTGGGTCTGTGAACAAAGCCAGAGTCTGTGGTTTAATCGAGGAGTAATAAGCAAAGTAAACCTTCCAAGGTCTGCTCCACTTTCCTAATAAGACCGAGTTCATTGTGCTCTAACCAGCAGCTTATTACAACTCCATCTACGTTGTGTGTGTGTGTTAGTGTGTGTTTCATCTAATAACAGTGCTGGATGAGCCATTAAGGTGGCTCCCTCCAGCTGAGTGTCCCTGTTACCACACAGCTCCATCTCTCCCGGTTTCTATTCAGACTTGACCTGTTCATTTTGTTCTGCTCTGTGGATGCGTTTGGAGTCTCTTGTTTTTGTTTGGTGTGGCTTCGTTTAGCTTTCATCTCTGTCTTCGGGTCAGATTGGCTGGTTTGGTTCCACGCAGCAGGAACGCCCCCTGATATTCCTGCTTGTTTATCCTCCATCTCTGCTTCTTTCTCTTCTCCTGAGTCCTTGGTATGGCAGCCTGTCATTACATCTGAACTCAGGGCTTTGATTTCATCTGTCTTCAGCCATGTCTGACCCATGTTCTGTGTCTCCGTTACTGTTACGCATTACATGTAATGTATTAAGTGAAGTTCTGTCAACAAAAGGGATTTTAATCTGTATGTAATTTCATTCTCTGAATCGATACTGTTCAAAAGAGACGGAAAATAAGCTTTTTCTGATCATATTGTAAATGTGCAGGTTTGTATTTGTTCTAAAACTCCCTTTTCTAGAATTGTGTTTTAACGTCATGGGTCGTCAATTCTTATCGGAAAGTTTTAAAACATTCATATCATGTTTCCATGGCAACCTGACAGAGTTAACAATCTTGAAGTTTTAAGACAAAGCAAAACCTCCTTCTATGCTGATCATGTTGATGTCTCATTGATGTGGGCGTGGCTTGCATAGACTTTGGTTATACGGGAAGATTTTGAAAACTTACTTTTAAGAAGGAATAAACAAATTGCTGCACATATTCATGAACCCAAATAGGACAAACACTGATGGTTGTTATGGAAAAACTGACTATTTACTTTCAGGCAGGAATCTGACATTTTTAGTATATATTCATGAACCCTAGATATGACTAAAATTGAATGGTTACTATGGAAAAAAAATGAATTTACTTTAAGATAGGGATCTGAAATTTCTGGTCTACATTCATGAACCCCAGATATGATTAAAATGAAATGGTTGCTATGGAAAAAAAATACTTTATGGTAGGAATCTGAAATTTCTAGTGTATTCATATACACTATATATGACTAAAATTGAATGGTTGCTTTGGAAAAAATCGAAGATATACTGTCAGATAATAATCAGATTTTTTTTTTAGTATATATTCATGAACCCCAAACAAAGCAAACACTGATGGATGCTATGGGAAAAATGGAAAATTTACTTTCAGGCAGGAATCTGACATTTCTAGTATATATTCATGAACTCTAGATATGCCTAAAATTAAATGGTTGCTATGGAAAAATTGATTCTGAAATTACTGGTATATTCATGAACTGGAGAGATGACTTAAATTCAATGGTTGCTATGGAAAAATTGAAAATTTACTTTCACATAAAAAAATCTAAATGCACTGTATATATTAATTAACCCCAAACAACACAAACATTGAATGGTTGCTATGGAAAATTAGAAAATGTAATTTCAGGCAGGAATCTGAAATTTGCTGTATATATTCATGAGCCCCAGAAATTGCAAAACTTGAATGGTTGCTATGGGCCTGTCAATCAACTCAAATATACATTTGCTATTACTGTTTCCAATGCTAATCTAAAACACGCAAAAGAACAACTTTCCTAAGTGTTTTTGTTTGACAATGGATTGTATAAACTTGCAGCGCCTAACTTGTATGGAAACTGACATGTCTCTGTCCTACAGGCTTACCCCTCGCTGAAGCCTTTGGCAGCGTGGACCAGAGATCTGCACCAGCGAGTCGCCCAGTTTGGGCAGTGGGCAAACACAACCCAGCCCCCTACCTTGTTTTGGTTGTCCGGCTTCACCTCTCCTAATGGTTTCCTCACTGCTGTCCTGCAGTCCTACGCTCGCCAATATAACGTGAGAGCTCACACACAGAAAGACAGGCTGAGTCAAGGTGGATAACATGGAATCTGTTGAAGTTAATGAGGTGATTCTCCTCAGAGGAATGGTTGCACATCCTGGCAGCAGGAGAACAAACAGGAACTCACTGACAGGCAGTTGTTGTCAGAAATACACTGCAGTAGTCACCTGTGGGATTTGGCAAATGCTGCGTGTTTAACACCGTTGTCTCTTAGCGCTTCGAGCACACGCAGGTATGAAATCGCAGCTTGCTGCAGTCAGCTGCCTCACAACTCTCACTGCTGTGAGTTAATACCCTCAACAATTTGGCACAGGAAGTCCAGCACAGACTCCTTAGCCACAACTTCTGTCTTCTTGATCCAGGAAACAAACCCTTGGACAAGAAATACAGAAATATTGGATTGACCTGCAAATACTTAAACAAGAAGTGTAGAATATATATTATATTATATTATATTATATTATATTATATTATATTCCTGCAGGTGTCAGTGGACACTCTGTCCTGGGAGTTCATAGTTTCCACTTTGGATGACAAAAACCTGATTTCTCCTCCTACGGTAACCTCCTAAACACACACTCACCTGGACACAATACTATAGATTTTTTTTAAACTTGAGTGTTATTATTCATGCTGTATTTGTGCTCTTTCTTACTCCTGCCTTGTCAGGATGGGGTGTTTGTCCAGGGTTTGTTCCTGGAGGGGGCCAGCTGGGACATACAGAACTGCTGCCTGGTAGAACCTGCCCCCATGCAGATGGTCTGTCCCATTCCTGCCATCCATTTCAAACCAGTGAAGAGGCGCAGGAAAGTGTCTAAAAGTGAGTTGTTGGAGACTTTTTTTTTTTTACATCAATCAGCAACTATTGTTTTTTTCCTGTTCCGGTGAAACATGTTTAGTGCTGACTCTGTCTGTCTGTCTCTGGCATGTTTGTAGGTACGTACCTGTGCCCATGTTACTACTACCCAGTGCGAGCTGGCAAAGGGTCATTTGTGGTTGGAGTTGAGCTGGGATCTGGAGCTGAGACTCCAGAGCACTGGATCAAGAGAGGAACGGCACTTCTAATGAGTCTGGACAACTAAAGCCTTAAAACACACACATGCTCTTCAAATGCTAAGTGAAGTGAAAATACATTCAGACTAGTTTACACTTTGAATGATTATTTAATGTTCGATTATATTTATTTGTGATTCTTAAGAATTAAAGCAAGTTTGTAATGTACCAAACCAGAGTTTCTTTCATCTTCCATGCTTAAGATCAGTATAACTGTGCCGAGGTGTCTTACAGAAGTGGGCCAGAGCACAGTTCTGTGGATTTCACGGATTGTTCTCTAAATTTGCTTGATTTTTCAATGCTTTGACTTTTAAGTCTTATTTAACTTATTAAAGATGATTTAGCATGAAATCACATCGTAGAACCACAGATTGCAGAGGAACATTCTGCAGCCTTTCTATTCTCTTCACATCTGCAAGTCCTTCTTCTTTCCATTTATCTTCAAATGATGCATCAATTAAGAGTGTTCACTAACGAGCAATTTGAATGATAGTGAGACAGATGTTGGACAAGGCGACCCATCATAGAACAAAGATTGTTGACTGTGATTAAACCCCGAAGACTTCATCCATCTGATACCTAACCACAAAAATAAAGCCATATCTATTGGAGTTTACTCCAATTGCAGGATTGCAGAGAGCAAAGTGAGTCCACCAAAATTGTCATTCTGCTGTCCGGTTTTATAGGTGTGCATGTGTCTATGCGTGAGGCGCAGCGTGTGTGGAAATGTAGCATTAGCTCTTGCATCATAGGCTTATACTGCATCCTTTCGCTAGTTGCATGATTTACTTCCGCGTCTGGCCTCTGCATCAGGTTTGAGTGTAGGAATGGCTCCAGCTCTGAGGTTTAATCCACTTTGATACAGGCTAAGGTTAACAAAACAGTCATCTGTGAAGTGGCGATCACAGACTAAAAGTTTCTGGCAGAATCCATTGGAGTTTTGTTAAAAGGTTAACCAAACTGCAGATGTCGCCAGTGCACCTAAATGAAATATGCTTTTTAACCACTGTGACTCTTGGACCTTTTACAATTTGCACCAATATACTTCACTTCGGTACAGAGACACGCCACTAAAGTGTGGGATATTTGCAAATTTGCTTTTCTCCGTGACAGAATCAGATTATTTCCATCGATTGCTTCAGCACCTCACTACTGTAGAACCGTAAACGGTTGAAGAGTTACGGTTGTCCAAAGAATATCAATAATGGAGTTAAAGCCCTGGTCAAAAACAGTTAACAAAAACAGTCCATCTTGTATACTCTTGAATGGATAATCCAAGTGAAACCAATGGTTCTAATGAAGCTTTGGAGACATTTGGAGTCAGAAAGAGAAGGATGGCTCTTCCACATGAGAGGGGACTCCAAACTCCAGAGAGGTGGTGGCAGGGGGGGGAAATAAACTCAAGAGGAAGAAAGAGGGGTCCAGTAATGAGAGGGGAGTTCAAGGTCGTGTTGAGGAGTGAGGAGGATTGTCCGTCCCAAAGACAAAAGAGACTTCCTTGGAGTTCAGAGTCTTTTTATCAGTGTGTGTGTGAGCTGAGTGGGTGGTAGATACATTGAACGGATGGTGGGGGGGCGGATTCAAATTCAAATGGGCTCACTCTGTGGTCCGGCTGTGTCAAATCTACAAGTTCAGTTGTAATGAACTGGAATGTGAATGAAGTGCATTCAAGATGTATTGTGTGGCGTTCAAGAGTGCAGACTTGAAAACCTTTAAGGGTGGTGTGACTCCATCTCCCACATGCAAGCAGGGACCCCATAAGAGCACCTCAAACATGCCCCCGCCCCTGGATTTTTTTTTAAGTTTCCAGGAAAGTGAAAATGTTGCGTTCAAGTGACTCCTTCACGGAGCTCATCGTGGAATTTGGGCAAAGTTGTACAGTGTTTTTGGCAGTGAGCGTGGAGGCGGGGCGGCTCATGTCCGAGACTCCGCTAAAATAAACCTGCATGAGGGAGGAGAGCGCAGGGAGGGAGGCGAGGAGGAAGCAGCGGGGACAGGAGGGAAACACGCTCCGCTTTAACGGCAGGAAAAAACTGCGCAGTTTCTTTGCGGAGTCCCGGATCCTTCCTCTGGGTGTCCGTGTGTTTCCGGGATCCGTGGATGGATTGTTTGAAGGCCAACTCAGGGATGAGGTGTTTGCACCTCCACGCAGCTAAGGATTTTTTTTTTTTTTTTTGGGAGGGGGGCTCCAAAGTGTCTGCGTCATCCACGGCCAACCATGAAGATGGACCGCTTCACCTCCTTTTCTGCTCAGAAACATTAAGGTGAGGACATGCCTCATGGAGAGGCGCCTCCATTGAAAACAGCAGAAACGTTTCCCCGCATCAGGATTACCGGCGTTGACCAAACTGTGCGGGGAACCCGGGAAAATGTTGCGGGTTATGTAATTATCCCCACTAACTTTACGTCTTTGGGATTTTGGAGCCGAATCGGGGAGCTGCGGGTGTCACGTCATTTTACGGCAGGAAAAGGAGTTTACAGGAACGAGCTGCTGATGTCGCAATCGGCTCGTGTTGTGGCTCACGCGCCGCTATCAAAATCTCCCCCGTGGGTGTGTGATGCGCCGCGGCCAACCGCCAAGGTGTCGGGGGGCGAGAGAGCGGCCTTCCGCCTGGAACGCGTTTTGGTGGAAGTTGTGTGCTTTTTTTTCCCTTTTTCTTTTTTTGAAGTGTCATGCGGGGAAATTGTGGCGGGTTCGTTGCCGTTTCCAGGAAGAGCGTTTGAATTTTTTTTCCCTGTGATTTTTTTTTCTGTCTCCACCCCTCTTGCTGCACGAGGCGCACTTCTACTTTTTGCCACAAGATGGGGGCCGAGGACAACAGATTACGGTAGCAGCTAGCTTGATAAAAAATATTTTCTCTATTTTTTTTTGCGTTTTGAAGGCATAAATCACACTAGTACTTGTTTTAAATCAACCATATTTTACTACTTTTAAAAATAATTGTCTTGTTTAAACGTGAAGTTGACGTCATCAACGTTCACGCGCCATATTGTGTTCTAGATCATTCCAAGGCTTCATTGTAGTTTGAATTTATTGACATCACTCTAAAAATGGATGGATTATGCCTCAATATTCCACAAATATTCAAGTATAAAGACATTTAAAAGCTGGATATAGTTACCCTTGTTAAACAACAACACCAACAAAAAACTTTTCATAGATTGGTTTATATTTGCCACATCAAATTTAAACATTTTTGTCTTCCATCCATCCATTTTCTTGACCGCTTCTTCCCTTTCGGGGTCACGGGGGTGCCGGAGCCTATCCCGGCCACTGATGGGCGAAGGCGGGGTTCACCCTGGACAGGTCGCCAGTCTGTCGCAGGGCCATTTTTGTCTTGCTTGGCTTATTGCTAAGTTTGATCCATTTCTTATTTTGCTGTAAAACAAAAATGGGGCTTATGTCCTCATTTAAACTACAAAAGTTTATTTTTTTGTCAGATTTTTATTAAAATTTGTATTTTTCTAGATGTTCAAATACAGATGTGATGCATTTTAAGCTCTACAATAAACCAAACAACCTCATTAAAAATAGCTTTCAATGAAATATTGTTCTAAAAGTTTATTTCACTTTCCTTCAATACTCTCTAATCTCTAAAGCTACAGGTCTAGTGCAGGAACACCTAGTTCCCTGGATTCTAAAGACTCTCTCCAATCATCTTTTGATGATAATTATTCCATTTAAAAAAAAGAATTTTTTTTTGCTAAAATGATTATAAAACAGTTGTTCTAGTTTATGCTGAGTGGGAGTAGTTCATTAGAAATTCTTCTCCAAGTTGTGAGCATAGCCGTTTCTGTGGAGTTAGCCTACCCCTTCTTCCCGTAATCATTTACTTTCTTTTCCACTAGCTTAGAGCCCCTCAAACCCACAACCTAACATTATCAAAAATGGCAAGCAATATTGCATCTATCCAGCCGTACAGTTTAGAGCTAGATGCCGGCTCAGATAAGGAAAAAAAAAAGTCGTACAATGATAGATGCATTAGATTGGAGCGGTCGTCGTAGGTTCTATGTCGCTGCCACAAGGTTTTTCCAACTTTATGTTTTCGTTTGCTCCTGATTCACTAAGATTTGAGTAAATAATTGCAATGCCAAGTTTAAATTTCTTTATATGTCAATCATGAGAAAAATGCCAATTGAACATGTTCATAACAATTTTTACTGGAGTGGGTCTCAAAAAAAAATTGAGAATATCCTCACTCACTACGTTTTTTTTTTTTTTTTTTTTTTCAGCTAATATGACATCACCCATCGGTCAAGGTAAAAACCTTTGTTCTGACGATGAAAAATTTTCAATCAATAATTAATAATTTGCATCGATGTATACAAGTTTTTTTTCGCAGAAACTTCCGGGACACTTCCAGAGTACTGGATCTTGGAATCTGGAGCCATCTCCCTAATTCCTAACTACTAAAAAACGACATAGTGTGGGATTATCCAGTGAGATGGATTTTAAAAGCGATTCATACACAATGCTCATTACTTTTTGTTTTTAACTGCGAATATCAAAACACTTAGCAATACAAGCACTTTACAAAGATTATTTATGAATTCACTCTGTTCTGATGAAGAAAATATGGATGTTTTTTTTTTTTTTAAAAAAGTATTTTGTCTCTGAAACTGTTCAAATGCAAAGCACTGTGCTCTATATTCGCCATTCTAAAGAGCATCAATGCACACACGTTTTTGGCAGAGACTTCTGGGACACCTCCAGGGTACTGGATTGTGGAATCTGGAGCTGTTATGAAGACATTCTGTTTGATGATACAAAAAGTTGGATGGTTCATAAAATATACATTTAAATTGATTTTGTCACCTTAATTTTTCAACTGCAATGCATTGTGGTCTATACTTAGCAATCATTGATGGACACTGGTGATTAGTGAAGGAATTTATATGTAGCTTTAGATCCAAACACCCTGAAGAAATGGAAATCTGGATGTAGTTCAATAGGTAGTGAGGGAGGTGACACATTAGTTTACCAGGTTTTCAAGTATTAAAATTGTCCTGCAGAGGGCGACACGCTGACAGTTTTTGTGACCATTGAATGAACTGCTCTATAGATGGATGTTTTTAACTTTTTCACCTAAACTTTCAACCAGTTTCTGCTGTGAGCTTCTTTACTTTTTTGTCTTTTTCTCCTGTTGTCGAATGTGTAAATCTGTGTCTGAATGGTTGCAGGATGAAGAGCTTGGCTCGTTATGGAGCTGGGTCTGAACATCCACCTTGGCCTGACTGAAGTTGGATATGCTGCTGGATTCAGCCAACAGCTCCAGCAGACAGATGAAGCTGGAAATGCACGGTTAGTTGGGTTCAACCCTTAGGCTCTGTTTGTGACACTAACATTTAAAGTTTTAAAGAATTTGTTTTCATGAGAAGGTTCTAAGTCAGGACTTGTCTTTTTCCTGCAGGAGATTCAGCTGCACTGGTCTACAAGCTTCCACCTGTGCAGGTAAGCCCTCCTCTGACCTTTCATCTCCTCTGGTGATGAACGCATGACTTGCTCTTGTTTCTGCATTTGCTGGAACTTTTTCTGGACCAATGCAGGGTTCATGTGTGGGAGTCATGAACATACACAGTTGAAATTCCTAAATCTAAAAAGGCCTTGTTCAATTGCTGGATAAGAAACGGTGACATCACAAACCTAGCGTTTACTGTTCATCATTGTGCAGTTTCTTTACTGTACCACAGACGTTAAACCTCGATTGAAGTGGAGATATTTAATTGGCTCCGCCCCCAAAACACGCTGTTTAAACAAGACTTAAAGGAAAACATGTTTTTGTGATGTGCTAGTTTTTATAGAAAAACACCTACACAACACCTGTTCCTAAAGAGAATACATCATAGCCTTTTTTATTATTCTTTTGCACTCATGACGTAGTTGGTGTTTTCTATATCGTGAGTTAGACTACAGTCTTTAAGTAACAACCCATCAAAATCCTATTTTTTTGTCCATACAAAATCTTTTGTAAGAGTTGGCCTCACCTATTGACTGTATATGAGAACTGGATTAAATGACTCCTCCCCCTTTTACAGTTCCATAGACTTCAAGTGAGAAAAGTGGCTATTACTCAGTCTTTTTTAAAGTTACTTGTTACGCACTGCGGTGTGTGAAATTTGTTCTCCGCATTTGACCCATCCCCTGGGGGAGCGGTTAGCTGCAGACACAGCTCGGGAACTATTTGGTGGTTTAACCCCCCAAATATAGCCCATTATTGCTAAAAATGATCCAATTTTTAGTCTTTGGTATGACTCAACCTGGATTTAAACTCATGACCGTCCGGTCTTAGGGCGGACACTCTTCCACCGGGCCACTGAGCTGGTTTGTCAGAATAACCATTCTTGCTCTGATACCTTTTTGTAACATGTTCTTGATTGTAGTGTAAGTTATTCTGGTGTCATCATCATCAAATCAGCCTGTCACGCCACTGCTGGCGGGTAGCCTCCACAAACATCTCTTTTTGGCGGTCTTGAGCCACATCCATCCAGGCCCTTCCAGCTTTCCTCTCAATATCATCTCTCTATCGCTGCTTTTGTCTCCCCCTTGCTCTTTTTCCATCTTCGGGTCCATTCTACTACTTTCCTGAACCACATTATGGTATCCATTCTGACAAGATGCCCCGCCCACTTTCTTTTCCACTTTTGTTTTTGATCGTTTTATTTCATTATGGAAGTAACGATTATAAAGTATAATCTGACCAATCAGATGCCTCAATAAAAGTAGGCGGTGCCTGTTGGCATCCAAACATTTGAAACATTTGACAGGTTTTGTGTAGTCTGCTTCCTAGTGGTAGGGGTGTGGCCTTCCAACAATTTCTCTCTCTACTTGCGAGAGTAGGTACCATTGAAGTGTTGACTTGGACCAATCACCGCTTACTGGCGATTTCTGGTTCCAACATGGCGACGTCCGTTTCATGAAAAAATGGCAACTAAATTGACTCAATTTTGTTGGAACCGTAAAACATTTCTACGGGTGATGTCACTCACTCGGTCCACTTCTCATACTTCAAATGTTCTGTTGAGGGAGACGCGTCACAGATCCAGCATGCTCCTCTGTCCTGAAGATTTGGCGCCTCCACCGGGGTTTGCAGACTCCCACCCAAACACCGCCTCCTCCTCCTCCTCCTCGCTCACGCTCTTCTCACTTACTGTTGAGATCCGCCGCTCAGGGACAAAGACGCCTCTCTCTAATACTGCTGTCTCTGAGGACGGCGCTCACTCTCACACACCTGGGGTTTGGGTTGCAGCCAGCTCAGCTTTATTACACGCACTTACAGCTGGCCACGCATCGCACCAATTACACACATGAGCGCGCGCCAACATATGCAGGTAAACCTGCTCGGCGCTAAGAGAAAAGCTGTTTGTATCAGTCAATTCAGACGAGAACGATACGACTCGGCTTTCCCACAATCAGGTCGCAGTTGTTGCATCAGTGTTACTCCATAAAGACAGCCATGAAACGCTCACCAAGGAGGCCAAACAAAGCAAAAGAACCACTTCCATATTGTGATCCATGTTTTTCTTACTATTGTCACCTTAACTGATGTATTCTGCTTCAGTTTTTGCCAAAAAAGTTTGAATTTCAACATACTTGAGTTTTTTTTTTTTTTTACCCTTGTCCTATCTTATGGGGTCCAGATGACCCAAGCCTTACATTGACGTGTTCTCCATCCCATGACAAATGTGAATGAAGGACAGGATTTCATGTTTGACACCAGTGAAAATCAAAAATCATTGAAGAAAAAAGTTCAACTCAAAGGCTTGTGGGGTCCAGATGACCCCACTCCCAACGTCAACATACGCATTATAGCACAAGGGTTACATCTTTTTAACGCATCACTACAGTTTTAATTTCCTATAAGTATATGACATATCTTCCAATAGAAGCTCCAGTGTTAAGTCCAAACAATCACTTTGACGGCCCGTCGGTTGTTGTAGAGCAATGGTTACTTGCCTTGCAGTCGGAATGGTTACCAGGGTTCATTTGGGTGTAAAATATGTCATGGTACCAGATGTACAGTTATGAAATGTAGACAAAACTTAAAGGAGACATTATCAGTATAGCAGTATGGTACTTGTAAAGCAGTATACAGCAGAGTAGACATCTGCTGAACTTTTGATGCCACCAGAATTGGTATGCAGCAATCTGAACTTGATACATAAGTGCTCTAAAACCTAAAGTCCCCAACAGAGCATAAGGAAATAAAACAAGTTCAAAATTCATATATATATGTGCACATTAAAACACACAGTAAAGTACCATAGATCGTCCAATAGTAGCCCTGGTTTTTGTTCAATAAATATTTGGAAGAGGTTGATAACATTGATCAATCTATTTGAATTGATTTAAGCAGATCAATAATCAGTGCATAAAATATTAATCAATTCAGCCCATAAAGCTCATGTCAATTAGCTTGATGCTAACGTTTAATTAATTTCCCATAGGACGGCTAATGCTAACACTCGGTCGATCTAACATACATTTTGACTAAATGAACATCTTTATAAACTCACAGGCAGGAATTTTCCAAATGCTTTTAAGAAAATATCTTATAAAGTAACCTTTTGTGGTCTAAACATTGCTTTTTGTTCATTCTTTCTTCTTGAAAAGCTTTTCTGCTATAGCGTGATCGCCACCTGGTGGCCCATCTGAAACACCCTCCAGGAGAAGCAGAACAATGTTTACAATGTTATTGATCTGAACTTTTTTGTTAGAACAATCTCATTATTTCCCTGATAGATTTTGCGGTTTGTGAACTTTGTCAGATTAATATAAATTTATTCAAATCATATAGTAGATTATGAATTTATTTCAAAACAAATCTGTATAAATGTTTGAACTCAAAATTGAATTGAACTGAGTGGATCAAAAGTATAGAAAAAAATCAGAATCGAATCGATCCAGGCTCTGGTGAATCAAATCAAATCGTTTCAGGAAATTATAATTGATACCCAGCCCTAATAAAAATATTGGGATGGCCGGGCACTTAAGGGAAACTGGTGTACATTTGTTCTAACATCTCCTTAGACCTGACTTTTATGGAAACGGGTGTAAATAAGAGGCGGGCCTTGAAGATGCACGATAAGCTACTAACAAATGAGCTGATCTGTATGCTTTCTAAGGTTACGTTCACACTGGGCTCAGAAAATACCAGTTAGAAGTCTATATAAACCCATGCATATGCGCGTTTCAGGGCATCTGTGTTCAAAATTAACACAAGGTTTTCAGTCCGTTTTTGGGCTCTACATACAAAACTTGCTGCAACTGAATGCAGACATCAATATAAGGTTCTGGTCTAGATGACTAGATGACCCGACCAGTATATTGATGTGTGATCCCTCCTATGGCAAAGGTGGACAGAATTTTATGTCTGCCACTGACACCAGTGAAGATAAAAAAAAAAAAAAGCTCAGTTCACTGTCTTGTGGGGTCCAGATGACGCCACTTTTAATGTAAACATGCCTAGAATAGCACAAAAGTTACAGTTAAACCAGTTGAACGTCGACCAATCAGGGACTTGGATTTTCATTGGTTGCATCCTTTTCAAAATACAGAAGTACCAACTGTTTGATAATTGGTCATGAAGGAGAAATTAATAATTGCAGTTCGTTCCCGGACGGAATTTTATGACTCCAAGTCTTTCATATATCAGAGTAGAGCTGTGAAAGAAAAAAGCCTGGAGCAGCATAAACGAGATTTGTACCGCTTCTGCATTTCGCACCGAGCTTCATCCAACTGTGAGTACATGCGCTAGTATCGGGTAGCGACAGACATGTGTGAACACCTTATCCCAAAAGAGAGTTCACGAATGCCCGTTTACTGAGCTCTTGACCGCGCCACACACATCCAGTGTGTGCGTCAATCCAGTTTGCCATCAATCCATCTTTGGTTGTTATCGCTGACAGAAAAGTTCCCCACATCAACAACTTTGGTTATTTTTCCTCAACAACACTTCATGCTGTGCAAAACACTTTCCAACCATTTTCATGTAAGGCTCCAGGAAACTGTCGGGCATGGATTTCTGTGCTACCGTTTGATGGCAGTTGTTCACGTCTTCTCGTTTTGAGCTTAGCTACAACAAAGCGAGCTCCCATCTCTGTGAAGACGCATGTCGGGGTGTGTGAGGCGGCGTTTGGTGCTTGAAGATATTTTTAAGAAAGGCAGCAGAGGTCGGTGAAAGTGGGAGAAGCTTCCAAACTTCATAGGGAGTGTGATTGGGATGCTTATACTTTTTGGAGTCACTTCAAGATGGCAGATATTCATAATTTCATCCCCTTTCTTTTTGGTTTGAGTTTTAAGTGTTAGACTCAACTATGGACCATCATCTTCTTTGTATTAGCTCTTCTCCTTTTAGGGGAGATCTTCTTGACTCTATCTAACCTTCTTGTCTGCATCCTCACATCAACCGTCCTGATGTCCTTTTTCTCAACAGACCTCTTTCCTAGTAGCTCCAACTTCAGCATCCTTTTACCAACATCCTCCCTATCCCTCCTTAAAATCATCTTAATCTGCTTCCCTTCATTTACCTTCAAAACATCCAACATGATCTGTTCTTCTGATGTCTTAACTCATGATCTTATTCGTCCTCGTCACTCCCAAAGAGAATCTACATCTTCAGCTCTCTGTCTTGTCTCTTTGTTGTGATGTTCTTAATTTTGCCACAATTCTTTGGGTTAAACTGTCCATAAGGTTATTTTTCTATTATGTTCCTGGTCCGGCCCACTTGAGATCAAACGGGTTGAATGTCACCCCTGAACCAAGATGAGATTAAGACTACTAGCATAGCCGAATGTTGCAGTACCTCAAATCACCAATAGGGGCTGGTTTAGAAGAAGTCCAGGGTTGTTGGGGGACATAAATTGTATATTTAACAAATATGTCAAAGGACCCAATTTAGAAGTTGTGCTGCGTCACCTAATTGTAAAGCTTTTGTAAATTAGCATTCCATATTCAACTAACAGAATTCAAGCTATTGTTTCTAACAAAAGCCTCCATGTTCGACACTTGTTGAGACATCTTCTGAGTTGTGCGGTGAAGACGCTGCATCAGCCGAAAGTTGGATCACCAAACCGACAGCTTCCCTTGAGGTTTGTGGTGGTCTGACTCGAGCGTTGGCTTTTAAGGGGACGACGTTGCTAAAAAATTCTGAAAACGATTGCCACACTCCCTGTACAAGTCCATCGCATCAAGTTTACTTCAGTTTTTTTCTGTGCACCACAGAGAAAACGGAAAGAGACGCACGTGAGACTTCACTAAGTTATATTAACATATAGTCTTACGTAATCATAAGAATTGTCTAGACAGTCCAAAACTGTGAAGCAACGAACTATAGCTTTTGTTTACCAAGTTGAACACCAAAAAGTTTGATACAAAGTTTGTGTTAAATAAAAAGTCAAGTATTTGACCTGAAATGGATGGAAAAGTATATCAGTTGTAAGGCACGGTGGTGGGAGTGTGATTATTTGGGTGTTTTGGCTATAGAAAGGTTCAGCCTAGAAAGGGTGACTAAAATTAGATCAAGTGGCTAAAACTCATTTGACAGTAGGATGATACAAAGATAAAAATTCTTAAAAACTTTGAACCACATTGATGGGAATGACCGAGAATATCCTACGAATGTCGTTTTTAGGCATTCCCGCGGCTCAAACCCATATCCAGTGTTTCTTATGTGTTTTAGTGCCTCAAACATAAAGCCTAAACCTCGATTATGTTTGCAAACTTAACTTCCAGGACCCAGCGGCACCTTTGACACTGTGGTTTTGACTTTGGCTGGTTTCAAGTCAACCAGTTCCATATGGAGCACCTGGCATCAGTTTGCCGGGACAGTTTATTTGGACAGGGATCCAGGCCCGTCTGAGAGTGACATGTGTTTGACTGCTGCTCTGTACAGCATCAAGGGTGTAAGGTGTGCGGCGCATTCCTGCAGATGGTAATGTTCGCTCGTTCCATCGGAGCTGCCGCTTTTCCCCCATCCTCTCTGAGCGGATCGTCTTCCTCTGAAGCGCTGCCGGCCATGTGCCAGCCATATGTGCCACACACCAAGCAGAGCGAGGGAGGCGTTAGCGCAGAGTCTGAACTCGTTTTTGGATTTTTCTCTTGAACCACTTCTGTCTTTTGATGGAGGAGTTTGAACGGAAAGATGTGAAACACTCAGAAATCGGTAATGAAGGCCGTTCGGTTATGGCGGGGTTCAGGAAGAGAGGTGGTGTGAGCTGAGTCAGGACGCCTGGGGGCAGGACGGCAGGAAGCGGTGGGTGAAGAGAAGGACAGGAAGAAGAGGCCCTCCTCCTCCTCTTTTGTCATCATCCGCGGTGTCATTCAAGGAGGAGCAGCGTAGGGAGGAAAGAAGAGGTGGAGCTGACATCATCCGCTTCCTGGAGGGCGTTTTTCTCCATCTTTGAGATGTGAAAACGCGATGTCCTCACAGGGCTTTAATAGTCCCGGTGAAGAGCTGGAGGAGAAGATGTTGTTCAGACAGGATGGAAAACAGATCAATCTCCATGAAGAAGTGATGTAACGCGGTGGAGATGTGCAGACGGAGCTCTTTGCTCGTCTCCTGTTATATAACTTCCTCTCTAAAAGGGGGCATTGGGTTTGACTGCTCTCATGTGAGCTCTCTGTGGCTTTAGGTGTTTGGAAAAACAGCCAAGATGTCCGTCTATTTTTCTGACCCGATTAATTTTTAAAATGCTTCTTTATTTAGAAACCCACGCTGATAAAATTTGCATTTTTGACACAATCTTAAGGATTGATGGAGGATACATACATGAAGAAATTTAAACTTAAAATCAGGGATCGTCCGATAACCGATATTTGCTGATACTGATATTTAAAGGGTAACCAAACAGGGCGGTTGGAGCCTGACTCCAATCTCAGCCCAGATTTGAAAAATGCCCAAAAGGGGGCGGGGCTACTGGAACCGGACTGAGCGGCAGAGGTGTGGCTTGGATCTATGATTGACAGTCAGATTAGCTTGATGTAGCTGTAACACTAGAAGGCACAGTTCTTGCTCTATTTACAGCTTAGTTTTTAGAGATAACAAAAACGTTAATATACGACATCAATTATTTTCTAAGCTTTGATTCGAGCAATGTTTTGTGACAATCGGTTAAAAAATGAGGTAGCTAGCCTGATTTTTGTGGTTGATGCCTGCATGTCTTACATTGAATTACAATCTGTTGACGTGACACAATGCATAGGAATGGCGCCTAATTGACATTATTGCGTAATTGGTTGAGAAGTTACGATAGTTCAAAGAATGGCAACACTGGAGCTAAAGCTCGGCGTTAAAGGGTTAGCTAAATGCTAAACACCAGAGTTCAGGTGAGATTTTCCACCTGCCAAACAAAGTGGACTGTCAGAAGAATCGTTTGCTGATGTGAACCATCATCTTATCTGACCTAAACAAACAGAAATGTCTGATAACCCAGAAAAGACATCTTCGTGCATCACGATTCATTAGGATTCACACAGACAATCATCGTTGACCATCTTTTATGACATACTCTGTACATTACGCTTCCCGTGGATTTAGGCTGGTAGGGAAGCGTTTCCATGGGAACGCTGAATGCGTCTTGAAGCACGGCCTTGAGTTTATCTTTATCCGTAATGAAAGACAGCATTTATGAAGATGAAAAAAAGGAAACGATGAGAGCAAAGCAATCTTCCTCTGATTCATACCATTGAATTATATGGTTCAAGAGAATTGCAGGAATTGGTAAATTACAAGAAATTCACCTGAATAAACTTTTATACCGATTTTTGTTTCTTTTGCTGAAAGCCAACTCAAAGAAATAAGGACGGAAGATGAAAATGTTTGAAAAAGTCTAAATCTTGTCAAATCCGGCCTTCTCCACACCCTCCCAAATGAAACTTGAACAAAGCCCCCCCTCTTTAAATAGAAGGGGGAAAAAATCACTTCAGCTATAATCTGCCCCTGTGTTAAGTTCTCCCAGCCCTAAAACGCTGCTCCCCCTCCACCACTCCCAGTCTTTCTCCTGCAGCTCCTGTTCTGGCTTTCTGCCTCTCAGGTTTCTCCCCAGCCCCCCACACCCTCCGGGGCCCTCCCTCTTTGACCCCTTGTTACCCCACATCACCCTCTCCCCAGGGCAAGCCAGCAGCTCCCAGTCCTTTGTGTTTTCCTTCGCTCCCTCCCTCTTCTGCCTCCTCTCTGCCTTTGTGTGAGAGGCCAGCAGAAGGGAGAGGAGAAGCATTTCCACCAGGAGAAAGACAGAGGCCAGGACGCAAAATGATCCAGGAGATCAGGCGTGAAACCCGAGCTGGACACCTTTTATTTTACGTGATGTGGTACCGAGATAGAAAGCTCACCTTCACCCTGGAGAAATGCCTTTCCTGTTAATCTGATCAGCCATAATGGTAGAACATCAGTAAAATCTGAATCATCAGTTACATCCGGATAATGGGGCCTAATATTTTACGGATGATGACAAATCAAATATGAAAACAAGTCAAAAATATTTGTTTTTCCTTCGCTATCTTTTAATTTTTTTGTTGTAGCTGAAGCTGATGCGACATGCTAACACTTACTATTTTTTTTATTCAAATTTATGGACAATGACAAAACAAATATGAAAAACATAAAAAAATATTATTTCTTTTCTTCACTATCTTTTCCTTTTTTGTGGTAGCTATAGCTGATGCGTCATGCTAACACCTTTTTATTTTCAAAATTATAATTTACAGATGACGAAACAAAAATGACAAAATGTCAAAAATATTCAAATAAATAGCTTTATTGGGTAAGATTTTCAATGTCCTTCCTTATACTTTATTCCTAATCATGAATAGAATCTGATTTTCCTTACTGTTCACACTATCTTTTAATTTTTTTGTTGTAGCTGAAGCTGATGCATCATGCTAAGACTTTTTTACGTTCAAAAGATAAAAGATCCTAAGGAGCTGTAAAGAAAACAAAATATTTTGCCTACATTTAAGGGTTATTAAGTGAAATGTGCCAAACTCAGATTCAGGATTCTTGTAGTGCAGTATTTTAGAGTCTAATATAGCTAATACCCTAAGTGCCTTACATGCTACATGTTACAAGTTCCTTACATGTATCCATCCAAGCGAAGAGGCATGGGAAAAAAAGTGTTTTCAAATACAGGCTTTACTACCGCTTCATGATGTCATCAATAGTCGCCAGTCATCTACGTTGGTGTGCAGTGCCAGTGTTTGGAAAATACATAACATTGGTTTTATAACTTTTGGGAGTCATGCAAAAACAACTTTTTCAGACACCACTACAACTACAAATTCCCCTACAATTGAAGCAATAGGGAATAGTTAGAGGGGTGGGAAAGCAATTCTGGTTAGGCCCAAATGTTCAGACCAATTTTAAGTATTTTGATGTAATAATGCATTAAAACATCAAGATGTCTCCTTGTTTAATGTTTTTAATCTGTCCCTTTGTGGTATTATCATGCTACAATATTGTAATGTCCTGTTCCCTATTTTAAGCAACAATGTATTAATTAAAATAATGAATAATTGATCAATACAATCTAATCATGAAAATTCCAGTTTTATGTTGCGTATGTGCGGAAGGTTTTACCGCGCACGACTTGCAAACTCCAACAGGACGTCCAAATGTATTCAGACCTAATGACATGGCTCCTGGCACGGGTCGTTGAGTTCAGACACAGGAAGTGGGCCATTATGTTGCTGAGCAGGCTTTAGTGTTTGTTTGTGTTAGCCGCGCAAGATGACCAGACACCTGAGGCATTATTCACCTACTGACCTACCTAAGAGTCTGACAGAGACGCTGGCGGATAAACAATCCAATCGGCGGAAAGATCGACGCGTGGCGCTGATGGAAAAATGTGCACGGAGACCGAGACCTGTGTGTGAATGTTAAGATGAAAGCGTTAATAAGGTTGTCTCAGTGTGTGGACATGAAATATGCATGTACTGTCCAAAGACCAGAAGCGCTTCACATGCATTTTTAAAGCCCCGGATACAAAAAAAGGTGTCTCACTCTTTTGTGCGTTTGCTGTGTGCGGTGTGCATGCGTGTGCGCACGGTCAGATGGAGTTTTATTCCTGGAAAGCCAGTTGCTGCTCCTGTTATCACGGCTAACTCGATTAAAGGAGCTTGTGCTGTCGCGCAGTCTGCTCTGAACTCACACAGCCTCCTTCCAGACTCACTGCAATTAGCTCAGATATTCTCTGATCAATGTAGCGTCATAACAGCTACACAAATTTAACAACCTCCAGATTATAGAGCTGCTTCTTGAAGACATAAATCCTTCCTCTGCTTAACTCTAATTTGAAAGTTGACCCACACTTATTACAAAAGTTAGCAGCTTTTCAAAATAATGGTACAAATTGTATTCTTAGATCATTTATTTGGGCTGTTATGAGAAAGACCCAGGCTATTGACTGTACATGAGTACTGGACAGAGTGACACCTCACATTCCAGATAGAAAGTACTCGCTAGTCCCAAAAAGCCAAAATTCCCAAGACTTCTATTGAGAAACAAGCAGCTTTTACTTAGTCATTATGTCTGTCAAAAGGCTCTGATACATCTTTATAACATGTTCTTGCCAATCAAATTTTATTAAGAAATTTTTGCACTAGTGCAAGTTATGCAAGTCATAATAAAAGTAGGTGGCCTCACATTCAAAGTGTTTGACAGATTCTCTTGAACCCTCTTTCAGTTTAAGGGGCGTGGCCTTCTAACATGCTCACTACTGATTGGACAGAGTGGTTGAAGCTATGTCCAAATTCCTTCACTCCTCACTATATAGTGTGTTCGCCATTATGTAGTGCTGTGCAAATCTAAAATTCTAAAATCGAGTGCCTGAGAAATTTTATATTGATGCTCATTAGATTTGGGGCTTACCATCCTCTGAGGCGTACCATTTTGTTCATGCCCACCATATAAGCGCTTAGCTACTCTAAAGTGCTGCATATCCCTGCAAAGCTGCTTGTCTCTGCTTCGTAATTTGTTGGAACAGCAAACAATTGAAAAGTATCAATAGTCTGAAGAGTGTTAAAAGTTTGAGATAGACACAAAATCCTCGTTTCCACTGAGAAGTCCCGTCTGGTCCGGTAAGGAGTGGTACGGTCCATTTAATTCTGGCACACGTTTCCACTCAGTGAAGCCTCACTTCCACTCAGTTGTTTTTGTTTTCACGGTGCATACATCGTGTAGACTGCTAGCGTGTCGCTAGATCACCCTGTATCACACTCTCGCCAAGAATGGCGAGAAACCTTTTCAGGTCCACCGCAGACCGGGCCTTGCTGTTGTCAATATAGACTCGTGACCAAAAGAGTACATGGAAAACCACAAAATCCTAAATACTTACAAATGGAAATGTTAGTTTAAATGAGTTCTAAATTGGTGCTTTCTAATATTGTCATCACTTTCTGTCAATCAACGGCGGCTACAGCGCCTCTGCCCCAACTTTTCAGTTCCTCTTTTCAATGGACCTACAACCAATGGGGGCCCCCAAAGGTATGGGGCGGTACTGTTTAGTGGTCCATTTTGCTGTGGGAATGCTTAAAATACTGAACAGTTTTGGACCGCTTAATGGAAACGAGGCTAAAGTCTATTCTGCCACGATCCTGGTAATTAGTAACAACCTGCTTGAAAAACAACCAGGTTGGAAGATCTAATAAACCAGGTTTGAATATCTTTGTTTAAGGAACATCAAAAATTGTATTTAAAATATGTTTCTCTGTCTTTTGCTTCATGGCAAATCGTTGTACAGAGCAAAGACCAACATAAGGTCATCTAAACGTCCAATACATCAAACGAAATCACAAATTACAAAAACACTTTTAGTTCTATAAAAAAAGTTTGCAGTCTTTGTTATTACTAACTATAATCTCCTAAGAGGTGACTATCCTGATTACTAAATGAGGTTCAGTCATGATAGAAAACAAACCAAAGTGAGACATAGTGTGCAGCTTGAATGTTTAAAGTGTACAAACATGGTACACATCAGTAAAGCTGCTCTGGACCCAACAGGTGCTTTCACCAACCACAATCTTTACAAATGAACCACAAAAAGACGGAGGCGACGGAGTCCACCTTCTATCATGATTATTGTAATCACGGATCTTTAAGATAAACACAAGCTAGCATGAAATCTATTATAGCCCCTCCCACAGGCGTACTATGGAAGGCCAATGTAATTAGGCCCTGGGGTAATTGGCTGACTAATTGGTGATGGTTGGGTACATTGCTTTAAATTAAACTCAAAGGGACAGCTCTGTTATTTCTATTAATTAGGTGCTGTTTCGTTTAACAACTGACCTTGTGCAGTTTTTTGGGGTAGTTTTTGAGGGGGGTGGTGGTAGAGTCTTAACCTCCCCTCCGGTGTTACTCCAACAGCGGCCCAGATGGGTTGCCCTGGCACACATGCGCACACACTCGCCCCTCGTTTTCCTCATTCATCACGGCTCTGTGGAGGAGCCGCCGTTCATTGTCTCTCCTCCTGCTTATTCTGCTGGAGACGACTTGTCTCCTGCTCTATCTCTCCACCCATCTCACTTCTTCTCCTTTTGTCTTTCCGCCTCCCTCCATCTCTGCTGCTCTAGTTTTTAAGTCTTTGAGAAGCTCGGCTGATCGCACCTCAAGAAACGAACAAAGAAGGCGACCGCCTATATCTGTGGTTTTGGAGCACACCTGTAATAAATGCTACACAATACTGTCAAACAATATAAGTTTGAGATTATAATTTAAAAGACATATTATCTGAAAAGGGATGTAGAGCAGCTGAATGGCTAAAACATAGCACCAGTGAGAGAAGTGCTAAATAAACAGTATAGAGTAAATAAAAACACTGTATACACCTCTAATGCTTAATATATTACCATGGACAGATTTGCTGAAAAAAAGTTGAAGGAGAAACATAATGATAAATCTCTAGTGTAAATTCCCACCAAAAAAGATAAATCAGCTTATTGTATGGTGGCCCTGAAGTTCAAATCATACCAACAAATCACTCAAAACAAAAACATTTTAAAGATCACAACAACGATTAAAAAAGCTAAACGAATAATAAGTAAAGGTACATTTTACAAACCAAAAAAACAATTAAAAAAATGATTATGAGATGGTTTTTGGGGACCTTGGAGAATCTCCTGTCAGTATGAGTGAAACACACGTGTCAAAGTCAAGGCCCGGGGGCCGGACCTTACCCTCCAGATCACTTTATTTTATTGTTGTTATTGGCCTGTTATCTTGCGCTTATTTCTAACTTGCATAATTTTGACAAAACCTGTTTTTATGAAGAGTAAAATATTGAAAGTTATTTAAGGTTTAACTTGATTTATTCTGGAATAATAATTCTGCCTTTGTATTATTCATGTTAAAATTTGCAGTTTTAAAGTTTTAAAACTTAGCATTCTGCTTGCTTTTTGGACTATTTTGGCATTTACTAAGATTTTTTAGGATATTCTGAAGTTTAGCTATTTTTTTCAGCTACACGCTAGCTGCTTTGGCTAACCTAAGTTTTTTTGTTGTTGTTGTTTTCTAGGCTAATTTGGCATTTAGCTAATATTTTAGCTGGATTTCAGCTTCAGCGTCTTCAGCTATCAGCTTCAGCGTTTATAGCTATTAACTTCAACGTTTTCAGCTAACAATTTCAGCATTTTCAGCTGTTAGCAGCAGCATCTTTAGCAGCCAAATTCTGCTTACAGTATTCACACTAGCATTGTCGTAGGTAATGCTATATATCTAGTTCATAATTATGTTAAAAAGTTACAGTTTTAAAAATTAAGTTTTTGATTGTTCGATAAATGTTTATCCTGCTTGGCCCACGACCTCTGGTGTGTTATGGATTTTGGCCCCCTGTGCAATTGAGTTTGACTTGTGGTGTAACGGATCTCAAAACACACGGATTGTGTCACGGTTTTAGGGTCATAGTTCGCATCATTTGTTGGTTGATCAGTAAAAAGTGAAAAAACAAGAAGAAAAAACAAGAAGATAAAAGCCTAAGATTACTTTTTTGAAATGCTTTAAAACATATATTAGAGAAAACATATGTAAAGTAGGTGTGCAGGTGAGGCACTGCCATGCCTGCTTCTTCTGGCAATTTTTGACACTTTTGGCTTGCCATACTTCATCTGATAGCAGTGTAATTTGAACTTCATCTTAAAACCTGCATGACCACTGACTGCCACCTCCAACTTTGATGAAAAACGTACATTTAGCTTTCCGCTCTGTGGCATTTTGGGATATGTGACCGTAGTCTGATAATTTTCTAATTGAATTTAATTCTGTAGAAAATACCAAAGCATAGACTCAGATATTGAAGTCAAAAATATATCCCTAAAGATTCTTTAAAGATCCACTCTGATGAAAATCTGGGTTTTGGAGTTTTTAAAATACTCTTGTGACATTTTTAATCTTGTTTTTTGATTTTGGCTAAAAACAGAACAAACAGAATAATTATGATTATAGGACGACTGTGGACGCTTTGAGAATAGATAAAAAGATGATCGGAGTGGGACTTTAAATCTACAGAGTAAAGGGTTTATGTTATTATGCAGATGTAGGTTTCAGGACTAAAGTGCTTTCCTCTAAACTTGCAGTCGTACTGTCTCAGGTGTGGAGTCAGTTGCCTCCAAAACTTCCTCTTTTTCCATCTTTAAATCTCTCAGACTCCTTTGATCATCCCTGATCCTTCTTTTTTGTCCGGTCAGCCTTGTACTGTATGTACAGTACAGCATGAATGTATAAGCACTCAGGCCACATCCAGGGCCAACACTAGGGTTGTGTTGCCATGGTGAAAATGGAATCCCAAATGCAGAGTTGCAAGGAAATCTCGGATTGGCTGACGGGCCGGCATGGAATAGTGATGCCTGCTGCCTGCTGGCCAATGGGGCGCGAGCTGAGCCCGAGCTGTTGCTAAGGGGAGTTGCTGGGAACAGTCAGCTGGGTCTTTCTCCCTCACTCCTCCTCCTCGCTCTGCCTTTGCCCTCATTGACTCCTGCCCCCCCACACCTCTCCTCCCTCCTCCACCACTCTCTTCTCCGTTTCTCAACATTTCTTTTTGCACTTCTAAGCTTGCAAATGTGGAAAGAGCACGCTAAAAAAAAAAATTGAGAGTTGTTGTTGTTTGGAGATTCTGCGCACAGAAATAGTGCAGAAAAACCGGATGTTTGCTGGAAGTTTTGGATGTTTGTTTGTTTATTTTCATGCATTTCCCATCTGGCTTGTGGTTCCCACGTGACCGTCTACTAGTTTGTCCAACCGTTTTGGTTATATCTAGCTTCTCTCCTCAGAGTTTGACGACGTATCGGTGTTTTTGTTTGTTTGTTTGCTGAGTCTTTATTGTCAGAAGACTCCTCCAGGGACTCGTGGCTCTCCAGCTGAACCGGGGAGTGTTTGAACCCCAGCCAGACCGCTTTGGGTGCGCACCTGCTGCAAACATATGATTGAAACCTCATCATCGCCCTCCCCGTACTAACTCACAGAAAACCACTGGCTTCACTTCAGGCAGTTGTGTGAAAGTATTTTGCTGCAGCAGCAGGAAGAATTGTGTGAAGAACTTTGCTAAGTGTGTTTACTTTTCTTTAAAAAATAATGACGTCTGGTCCTAAACTATGCACTAAAATATATTTAGCCTTTTCCAACACACACATTAAAAAAGGCTTATTATCCTTAGATCTCATTTAAAAAAAAGTAACAAGTAGACTTTGGAGTTGGATTTGGTATCAGTACCATGCAGTACTGCTGTTCTGGATCCGTTTTTCTGCCATCACTGTGAAGGAATTTTGGCCCACTCTCTCAACAACATTGATTCAGACGATTGCTTTCGCCAAGAATCGGTTATCAACAGCTCCCAAAAAAGTTCCCACCCTAAGATGTCAACCACCCAAAGGTTTGGGAAAAGATTCTCCTTAAATTTATTAATTGACTTTACAATAAGGTTCTCTCAAGGTCTCCTGAGTAAACCTGGTTCTATCATTTTAAAACAACTCAATTTTTGTATTCTCCAGAAAGCAACCATTGGTTTAAATTGGGTTAATCCAGGCCTCGAGGGCCAGAAAACCTACGTTTTCCCATCAACCTGCCCTAGAAGCGCCTTATTGGCTAAACACGCCTGATCCAGGTGATCAGTAGCCGATAAGTCTGGGTTTCTGGATAACCGGCAGGATGCCGACCCTTAAGGGGCTTTTAATACTGGAGCTTTAGCGCCAGTCTGGACAATCTTTGAACAATCGTAGCACAATTGACGTAAATCCAACGGGTTATGAAGCAGAGGAAAGTAGCAAAACATACAGTAATTCTAATGGATCCTGACGCTAACGCTGGCTCTTTGTGGTAAACGGCTATCTCATATTTTAAATATTTAGAATGGTCCAAGAGTTAGGGTGGTTGAAGGAGTGCATGTCCAATCGTCTGCAACAGCTATGTTATTAAAGGGTTAAAGACCAAGTTTATCTATTTGTAATTTAAAACCAACACTGGGTCAAACTTTCATTGGTACATTTAACAACAGAAAAACGGATTTTTGCATTAAAATAAAACAAAAAAAATTTTTTTTGAAGGGAGATTAAAGATAGATGCTACGGTCATAAATGCATCGTCAGAATCTTTTAGCATTTTTTTTTTTTAATCGTTGGCGAGATCATGAATGTAAACGAAAGCAGTCGAGTGTTGGGGATGACGCCATAATAAAATCAGGTGACAGCTGGGCAGTGGCAGCGTGTAAATGTCTCCAGACGGCAGCCCATTCATATCTGGTTCTACCGGCCGCAACACACCCGCTAGTCTTAGGGTATAATAAAGCGGACCATTCTGCACACATTATGATTTTGTCAATTTATAAATTAAAAAATTTGCCTCCCAAGAAAGCACAATGTTTTGTCGCCTTTGTATTCTTCTTAGTATCAACCGTATTTAATCAATAAGCAGGTCTGGGAATCGCTGTAGTGCTACCAATGCTGAGTTTTGTGCCGTCTCCCCAATTGGACCCACGATGGCCAGGATCACCAAATCGATGTCTGGTCATCGCCGGGCACCAGCCCATGTCAACAGCTCTCATTGTGGGATGGCTGGAGGGTGGCAGTCTGAAATCGGACGATCATCAGACAGTTTTGGGGACCTTGGAGACCCTCTGATCTTCTACCAACCGCCTGTCACTGGACTTCCACCACGGGATCACCAATTGTGCCCGGGCGGCCACTGACCGATGTCAAAAAATCATCCGGTAAAAAGGGCTTAAAGATGTAGGCGTGGTATTTTTTAGACACATCCATCAAGGCCATTAAGGACCTTAGGATTCAAATGCATTCCGTCAGTAATAGAGTTTAATATGTTTAATATTTAAGATAAAATAAACTGGTGAAATTTATTACAATTCACCACTGGAACATTTTCCTATGTTTATTTTTTATGTGAAGTTGGTTTTGTATACAGTGGAGTTAAGAGTAACTGAAGGCCTTTATGGACTAAAAAGTTGTGGAAAATATGCATAAATGTGCACACATCAAATTTGCTGAAGGGTAAAACATTTGCATCTATTTGCATAACACATAACTATGTATCTGATGGAATGGAAATGACTGGAGAGTAAACAGGTCTGTTCTAACACAGATGACACCGATGACATGTTAAAGGGTTAAGGAAAGTTGTGACTAAGACATTTTTTTTTATTTGTTGAATGTGGGTCATCCTCACACGGTCATCACGAGTTGTCCGCTCAACTTTATTTCTGAATCGGATTTCTACGCCTCTTGTTCTCCTCGAGAGTGTGACTCTCACTCGAGGACAAACGAGGAAACGCTGAGCTCCGCTCCGAGTCCTCAGCATCCGCCGAGAGGCCCTTCAAGACAAAGAATCCCCGCTTTGTTTCTAGAAAGGCAGGAATATTTCACGTCGGACAGAAACAAAGCATCCGCTCTCTCGCCACATTTTTCTCCCCCCCTCCTTCCTCCTGTCATTTCCTCCTTCCACACTTCCTGTTTCCTGACTCTCATCCTCTCTTTGTTCATAATTCTCCCTCGTAGCCTCATTTTTTTATGTCATTTATTCCCTCTCTTTTTTATTTTATTCCTTAAAGTATTTAATGGATCTGTTGCCAGGGACTTCCTACTTAAATTGAAACGACATTGTACACTCCAGTTCATTCATAATAATCCTCGCTTTCAGTGGCTTGAGAGGGATGAGCGGAGAGGAAGGGAGCGGCACTTATTCCATGTGAAAACAAAGCAATTACAAGCGCTATTAGTCTAGTTAGCGTGTGTGCGAGTGTCAATGTTTGTGTGTAGCGATGGGATCAAAAGCAGGAGTCCCATCTGGCTCTGGGCGCGTTCCCACTGGTTTCATTTAGGTTATCGTCAGTGATTCTGCATGCGCTTAATGTAACAGGTTCACTGGATTGGAAAAAAAGTGAATATCCAGCAGCAGGAATAAGAATGTTTAAGTTTGGGAGCGGACACGTGCACATTTTTCACCTCCAGAACAATGGAAGGCATTGTAGACAGACGAGGGTTTCTTAGTGTGCAGTCAGTGGGACTTACTGAAGGAGAAGGCGTCTAAAAATAGCTGTAGCGCACATGCATTTACTCAGATGCTCAGCATGCAACCCAGAAAAGAGAGTCTGAGTCAGTGAGCCCGCTTTCTTTCCTTCTACTTTGATCCCGTTTCTTTTCCTTTTATCGCCTTACTTTGCTCTCCAACTCAAACAAAGAGAGGCGGCGGAGGAGATGGAGGGATGAAAAAAACTGTCGGAGCGAAAGCATTCCTGCATCTGTGGGAATCGAGATGTCACAGTTCTGCATCACAACAAGCCGGCGCGCGTGCACGCTCAGGCGGTACACGTCTAAACAGGTCTGTGGCAGACGCTGGAGGAGAAAAGTGAACTCTCTGGAAGTTGAAAACGTTTGTCCGACTGAAGTTAATCGGATAAAAACAATGTTTTTAGCATGTTCTTGTTGCATTTTTCTGACAATGGACGACTTATTTAAAGAAAATTAAATATAAAGTTGTATTTTCATATTAGTTTACTTAAATTTATATTAAATCTGGAAAACGATCATATTTATTATGTAGAAAAGACCACAAGCTCCCTACTCCGCTCCATTCTGTTCCCACTAGTGCTGGGCGAAGTGGAAAAAATTGCATATCACAAAATGAATTATTTTGCACCACAATAACGATATATATCACGATATACGACAAAGTATACATTTTTTGTTATTCTCTGAAAAATATGTCATCGTTTACTTTTCTGACTATTTTAAGTTACAGATAACTAAATAGTCACAATTGAGAAACAAGGATTTCAGTAAATCAAGACAGATGTGGCCTTTACATTTATTTAAAAAATCAGAGGTATTTACACTGAATTTGTAACAAAAAAAATACTTATAGTAGTTTTTGAGAAATAAAACACATATTTTCTCAAAAGTTCAGCAATAAAAATAAATCTGTAACTACTGTAAATACTCTTTCTTTGAGAATTCAAGTGTATTACAATGTTAATTTCTTATGAAAAACACCCCCAACATACTATTTTCTTCATTCACATATCTCTGAGTGTTCCTCTAAAACCCTGCTGTCTGAGCACCAGCCCCTTCCAATCCACAAAAATGAGTGGGACCTCAAATTGTGACATCACAAAGTGGGGAACAGCCCCTTAGTGGAAGAAGAATTTCCCAGTAGAGCTTGCGGTGATCCGCAAAATGCTTTCATATATGAACAACCTTCTCTGAGAACGCTGCCGAGGCTGGCTCTAGGATGACATCATGAGGAGCGAAAGGCGGACCCTCAGAGATTGGGTCGTCTTACATTCCAAAAAATGACTCATAATTCATAAGAAATTAGTTTTTTAGTCTGAAAGGCTTAAGAAAAGCATAATATAGGCCCATTAATCCGGACCAGAACATACCATTTTTGGGCCCCCATTGGTTGGAGGTTCATAGAAAAATGGAATGGACTATTTAGGTCGGAGCTACTGTTGAAACCTTTTGTTTGGCTGAAGAAAGTAGCTGTGTTTCTTTTTGCCCCACACAGTCTTCTCTCGAACAGTACAGTAAATGCTTTGTTTATACCAAATACCAAAAGTCAAGCAGAAAACATGAGCTGCTGGATGACCTCCATTGTGTTATTGTTAGCTTGACTTTTGCTGTAGTCGCACTACTATGACACGAAGCTACGCGGTCGGTCCACACTCTGCAGCATGCGCTCTGACAGTCCAACTTTGAATAGGAGGGCTCCCTCCATTCTAAATTGGATCGGACCGTACCATTCCAAACCACTCAGGAGAAACAAAGCTTCCTAAGTATTGACTTCTAAATGACTAGATCCATGTACCTCTTTATTTTTCTCGTCCGAGCTGACTTCTGGCTCAAATCTAGTGATAGGTGATACCACGCTTTTAAGATTCCTACTATACAGATCACTTTTTGCACAAATTAGTCAGTATCAGTTACCGATACCAATTAGAAGCAATTTGTATTCTTTTTTTTCTCAAGCATATTATTTGTTATCCTTAAAACAAAAACTGGCCAGGAAACAACAATAATGTGGAAGTTACAAATACAAAACAGTACTTTCTATAATCACCTTGTTGTTGCTCAGGATAACGCACACTTTCCTCTGGTCATGTGACTGGTGGAGCAGTTCAATATGCTTTAGGCTGGGGGATGTTTCAGCACTAAAACACTTGAACAACTCGCTTAAAAACCAAAAATATCTAGACATGACACACACACCCTTATTTTTTCATTTATTAATTAGAAATTGATATTTTAATAAAGGAGTTGATGCCAAAAATGTATATTGGTAAATTAATTGATATCCTGGTATTGATACTTCTGTCACCACTCAAAACCGTATGGCTGGTTGAGCCATTTTCGCTGCACCAGTGATACTAGGTTCAGGGTGTAGTGTGTAAACAGAACGTTTTCAGCAACTTTGAGCTGCACGCCAATGGTCCTGCTTATAACTCAGGCAAATTTTTGATGAACTGCCACTCTGCAGAAACTATGTCCTAGAAAATGAAACATTTTTTTTATTTTGACTCAGAACGACAATCATAATTAAAATTCCACTGAGAACGCTTTTACAAAAGATCAAAAGCTGATCAAAGTGAGACTTTTAGGAGTATTAGCACGTTTTAGCTAAGGGAGTACACAACATAATCACTGCTAACAAAATAATGAGCCAGAAAGGGAGAGGATGCTGGGAAATGTCATGGATAAATGGATGGAAAGTGGAATAATCAAAGTCTTTCCACAATATATATATATATTTTTTCTTCTGCTTGGCTTCGTGTGAAAGTCCAGAGCTACATGTTCACAAAAGCTGTGTGGCTGGCACTGCTTTCCTAATTTAGTCTCAGTGAGAGGAGGGAAAAAAAAGTAAAATTCAAGTGCAGATGAAACGGGTCGACTGCTGGCTTTCTCCCTTTGATGTTCCTCTGAGTCCGAGAGTGTTGCAAACTGAGCTGCATGTGATCAAGACAACAAAAGAAACAAATACAGATGGGTACGGGGGGGTTCAATACTCTTTCTATCTCCGATTTTCACATTTTGAAAACAAAGAGGACTGCTTCAGAAACTACACGCTCCTAGAGGTTTTTAAAGAACTATATGTCTTATTAAAAGTTTGAGAAGCTGTTGTAAAACAATTAGTTTTCATAAAAACTTCTTAAAATTTTATTAATCTTTTGTATAAAAGTAACTAATATTACACAAAAAAATCAGAATCAGAATTGACCAAAGAAGCCAATAATTGTTTTTGTAAAATCTGGAAGCAATAATTTGCTTAATACAAAAAAAAAATGTGTCTCGACATTATACTAATGTCAAGCAATCACAGCCCAGTTGGATGATATGCTAATGTGGCAGACTCTTGACTTTTAACACAATTTCAAGATCTGAGCAGAACATTCTTAGGGTCTAGTCAGACTGGAAAAATTGTTTGGGCTGCTTAATTTGGTCCGGATCGAGTCCTGCCGTCAAGGGGACTTTTCTGTTCTGGATCAAAGCTAATACACAAAACCACGCGACTAAAGATCTCTTCTCTCATTGACCAGGAATTATGAGGGTGGGTAAAAGCAACCAGAAGCATAAATGATCGAAGTCTTGCGCTTTGCAATCTTTGTCAGGAAAGTTCGCCTATACAGAGTTTATATTTTGCTGACCAATTTTGAAAGTCTGCATCAATGTCAGGTACTAAACTCTTCACTGGTTCTGACCACGAGCTACGGTGGACCTTTGGGTCCAGTTCTTTTGATCTGAGCACGAAACCTATTTTGAGCGAGGAAACTCGGAGCAAACCAAAGCTCAGTCCAATTGGAAATGAACTGAGACCACCTCAAAGATGAATCTGAGAGCTGTTCTTGGTCCTGGACCGGGGTCCACTTGGGTGTATTCAGACTGAAAATTTGATCCAGATTATCGTGGGATGCAAACGTGGGAAAACTAAATAGCACTACTGTAGTTCAGTACTGTAGTAAACTACTATAGCTCTTTGACGTTCACAGTATATCCCACAAATTCTGATTGGCTTTTCTTTGCATCAGAATAGAAGTAATTTAACTGCCTCAATGTTCAAAGAGTTATGATTGTCTCAAACGTTTCATCACTAAAGCTAACACTGAAGGGTTAATTATCTCCAGTGTTCTTTTAGCAACTGTATCTCTTTAACAGTGTGCGTAGTTAATGTTATGAAGGTAATCCAAGTAAGTCACACGTACTTATGACATTTGAGTGATGGTATCATGTGGTCCTCTTACGCCACACTCCAGTCAATTAATGTCAACCAGCTGATTCTAACTTCACATATAAAGCTGCTTTTCTGTACACCATAACCCATTGCGTAAACAGTCAAAAAGTTACAGTAGTTCAAAGAGAAAGTGCTATGTTGCGGTCACTGGCAACAACCCCACTAAAGGGTTAAATAGTTAGCATGTTAGCTACATTTTAAGTGGCTCTACTTGTTTGTTCACAGATGTGCAAAGAACTGCTTGCATGTAAAGAATTTGGAAATCTGGTCTGAGCTCTTTGAGCACAGAAGTTGCAACTACTAGAAGTACAACCCCAACAAATGGATCGTCGACAACCGACGTAACCAAAGTCGCATTAAAAAGCCCCAATATGAAGATTACAATTCCATAGCGCCCAGGCCACGTCTGCCTAAGTGGATACAAACAAACAATTCCTTTTATTAGCACTTGTTTCACCACACCAATTCCTTCCACCCCTTAAATAGTGATGATTACAGATCTGTACACAAATAAAGGCTATAAACCTCACCTCTTCAAAGGAATCTGTCCTACAGTGATGGTAAACATTTCTGTTTTTACAGGATGATGTGATATATGAAGAGTGCTGGCCGATTAGATTCGAACTATGGAAACTCCCCTTGAATATATGAATGGGGATTCACAAACTAGCTAACTGTTGCTAATGATGGACTGCACTGTATTTTGCTCGAGCCCTAGATTGGCTTTACACTTGGATGGTCTGATTGAATCTGATTGATTGGAAGGAAAAACATTTCACACTTTCAATTGGGTGGGTTTGCTTTCACACTCAGGAGTGAACGAAGGACTAAAATGGAGCAAATGGTCTGGAAGAATAGCACAATTACAGCGACTTGTTTGGATCTGGATTGTGTGAAGTTAGTTCTGTCCTGAAAGGGGGAATGAAAAGCACCAGAAAGAAACGAGGATCAAACTTGCCAAAAGTATCTGACTGGTCCATTAGGCAATTTAGGCAAATGCTGAGGGTACTTTAATAAAAAAAAAAGAAAAAAAAAAAAACTAAAATTAGCTACTATTCAGACCCCCCAGAATCCAGAATTTGTCCTGATCATGCCTAGTCACTTGAATTCAACCAATTCTTATAACTTTTTCTCAATATAACGACTTTACTGTGATGTTGCCAAAACTTTGGCCAATGGCTCTGGTTTTGAAAACCCATCAAACTGTCTTCACCAATCAAGTTTAGAGGCTAAAACATTAACACCATCAATCTAACCAATCAAACTACGTTGATATAAGTCCGATAATTAATTTCGTTGGAACCCGAGATAACAGGCTTCTTTTGTCCATCTCTATTCATGTCAATGATTTTTACATCATCGTAAATATTTAAAACACATTTATTTAAGTTTTATTTTAAAAGCACAACAAAAGTTTTAATTTGAAATCAAATCCGTACCTGTTTCCTGTGTCTCTGGGTTTTTTTTTTTACCTTGAAATTGACGAGTTTACGGATTGGAAATCAAACTCTTGCGTTGTAAAGGGACGGACCTCAGACGCAGACATGATGGAGGCAATGTAAACATTCCGATTGATTAATGAACGTTCTAATTTTTTATTAACGCAACGAAGATGCACCGCTAACGGACCAGTGGAAATCAGCCTTTGTTTTGTTTTCCCCTTATAGCAGGAAAAAACACAATTTCCTTCAACTGGACAACAAAAAGCCGACTCTTTCCGAGGCCCTTTTATTTCCCGTCACATATGGATATTTTCCGTCCTCGCCGGAGGTCATTGCAGCAGCGAGCTAGCATGTCACAGCTCTGCATCTCATCAAGTGGTTATCTTTGTGAGTGGAGTTGATTGCGTCACCCCACGTCTGTGTTTTCAGACACGAGGGGGGAAAACAAAGTGTTTCTCATAACAATATCAGAGGCAGGAAGACAAAACAGGGCCGTTTTTAAAACTCAGCTTCCCCCTTCTGTTTCGGGTAATCACACACTTGCTATGCTGACACCGTTCTGTGGTAGAGGACACAAGGACAGGTGAAGTACAACAAGTAGTGCTTTTTTATATACTTCTACACTCATAAACATCTTAGGAGTGTACATTTATGTCTGTAAAAGTTTCTTTTGCTAATGTTGGAGACTTAGTACCCGTTTCTAGACACAATTTGCCAAAAGGTCAAAATTATTTTTTTTCCGTTCTTATCTTATTTATTTCTGTTATTGACCTTGTGGCCTCCTCATCATGAAGCACTTGTAGGGAAAGCTGTGTGTATAGACGTTTGGGCCAATCGCATGGTAATGCTTAATCAAATGAAAAAGTTTAATCAAATAAAACTTTTCACAGAAAAAGTGCCTGGTAGCGATTTCATAAAACAATAAAAATCATTCAAATGTTTGAGCTAAAATAAGATCTTCAAGAGTCTTTTCTGAGTGTAGACACTATAATCACTGACTGACCCCTCCCCCCAGCATTCTAAGTAGGAAGTGCCCGCTAAAATCTCAATTAAAAAATAAACAAATATTACTCAGTCATTATATCTGTCAGAACAATCCTTCTTGTTCTTTCATTTTCTGTAGTCCAAGTTATGCAAGTTATAAACCGACCAATCAGATGACTCATTAAAAGCAGGTGTTGTCTACTGGATCTCATGTCCAACATCGAACATTTGAATGACAGATTTCATGTGTAAGTGTACGTTAACCATTTTCTATGAGGTGATATCACACTTACTTGCTCCAAAAGAACGATGGTGGAATTTCAAAATCATATAAATGTAATGAGAAGCTTGACCATGGAAAGGTCTTGAAGTAAAATTTTGAAATTAATTCTATAAAAAAACGGGAACTAGGGCTGGGTTGATCTAAGCTTAATAGATCAATAATCGACTTGTAAAAATATAAATCGATTTAGCACATGAAGTTAAAGTCCACTAGCCAAATTCTAATAAAATAAATGAATGGATTTCCCATAGGACTGCTAATGCTAACGCTCGGTCAACCTAAACATACGTTGCTGACTAAATTAACATCTTTATATACTGAACAGGCATGAATTTTCCAAACTCTTTTAAGGAAATATGTTATTTAAAGTAACCATTTGGGGTCTAAAACACTGGTTTTTGCTCATACTTTCTTCTTCTTCTTTAAAAAGTGTACTGCTATTGCACCACCTAGTGGCCAAACTAAATTACTAAATTAGATCACTAAAAATGGTTTTAAACGCCGAAAAAACTAAAGTGATGGTCTTTTCACACAAACGTGAGCCGCAGGAGATCACTCAAGTACTTAAAACTGAAACGAACAAATCAATAGAAAAAGTAAACAGCTACAAGTACCTTGGCTTCATACTTGATTCTGAGCTTTCCTTTAAAAGACATGTTGCCTCCTCACTACACAAACTAAAAATGAAGCTTGGGTTTTATTATAGAA